>NW_017305288.1:1626441-1644359 GCF_001594115.1 Trachymyrmex septentrionalis
AATTTCTTTAAAAAGAAACATTGTTATTAGATCTATTATTATTTAATTTTCTATTTTTATATTTTTTTATAAGATTTTTGACAAAGTGCAAGCCAATGCAAGATGCGCTAGTACGAGAATATACGTTAATAAAATGAAATTGTTTGGCGAAATTATTTTAGAGTCAACGGCATTCAATAAAGTGAAAGCCATTAAAAGCTGTTTATGAATATAATACCGCGCCTCATCACGTGGTTCATGCTATCATGCTATTCTTTCTGCTTTTTGCTTAAACTCATTGCATACGAACAAGCAAATTGGCACATGTTCGTCACAATATTAAATCTCGTGTCTCAAGATATTTTTCTCATTTTTTTCTTTCCTTCGTTTTCTTTTTAAATTTATGGAATCGGGATGATGATATTGGTTATCGTTTATTGAGAATATAATTTATGTTACCGCAAAGCAATTTTTAATAAATACACCTCATAGTTTGATCTTGTGGAAATATCTGATATCCCGGAAATATCTGATAAAATATTACATCATAAAAAAAAATTTTCTTTTCCATAAAAAAATAATATTCCTAAAAAATAAGCTTGCCATTAATTGCAAATTACAATATTTGCAATATATATTTTACAATATAACCTTATTAATACATATGACACACACATGTAACCGGATATTATCTCAGTCTCATGATAGAACTCGTTGTCTGTTTTTGCTATATTTAATTGATTGTTGCCGCAAGCTAATAAAGAAATAAGATTTAATTTGCGGATTATTGATTCTTCAATTAAATAATAAAAGATATATACGTATGTATACGAAAATTAGTAAATATTTTTGCTGAAAATTTAATTTTGCAATATTAACAAAAACACTGTTAATTTTTTATCAAACAAAAATAAAAATTTGTTGGCTTTTTTGTCTTATTTAAAAGAAATAAATTTAGTATCTAAATTCTGAAAGATTAGAGACAAAATATTATGCATCGATTTATTAGACATATCTGTAACTGTGATAAAAATATATCCATTAGCGTTTTGTTAGAGGAAACATTTTCACGTGATATATTTAGCAAAACGTGATCATTGATATTATCAACAAATATGTACTTAGATAAGTAATCTCGTTCGAAATGTAATCATTGTATATCATCATTATTTTTACCGATTATATATTAATACGCGCATTTTCTATTTGTAAAATTACCTACATGAAAATATTTAATTGTTGATTAATATTTAATATAATTAGAAATTAATAGATTTACAGTTGAAACTTTGTTGAAACTTTGTGTTATTGGCAATAAGAATCACAATATTCTTGTTTTAATTAATGTTTTTTTTTTACTATTGTTTAACAAAATAGTAAAAAAAATAATAATAATGAAATTTATGTATTAGATTTTGTCTAACTTACGCTCGCGTCATATTGTCATTAAATTGACAATGTGTAATTTAGTTAATTATGTCCATTTTTCGTTATTATTTAATATACGATATGTCAGATTGAAAACGTATGATTGTAAAAAATTGAATCCGGAAGTGTAGCTTATTCCATGGAAAAAAACATCGCACGTGTTAATATTCGTTGAAACTACAAAAAATAATAATGGTTTAGAAGTTAAAAATAACCCATGAGTGATAAACGTCGCGCATATAGCGATAATTGTTCATTAAAAATTTAAAATGACTGCGTTTATCGCGCGAAATATGCAAATGTCTGCTGTAGTTGCGAAGATGTTATTTTGTTATACGTATAAAAATTCAAAGTGATTCTGAATGTGACTCACTCGCATATGATACGTAATAGCAGTATGACAGACATGGTTTTGCTATCTTATTCTCGATAATCGCGTGATTGACAACGAATCGTGGCGCTGCCTTTCCGAAGCATTATCGATGGTAAATTTCTTTCTAATTCTTAAATATTCAAAATATTTGATTGGAAACACGTTGACTGAGAGATCTCCGATATCGATTCTTTATTTTTTGAGGGATATGATAATTGAGATAATAATTAGAGATAATAATAATTTTACTATAATTAATTTATATTCTAAAATAAGTGTCTGTAAAATTATTGTATAATTAAAGTGTTTAATGCAACATTTAACTGTTTTTTTTACAAAAAAGTTTATGAGTGGAAATATAAATTAAATTTAAATTAGTTTTTTACATTGTTATGAAAAATTATTTTAACGTGTTTTGCATTAAATTTTTAGTTAAAGGTTTGTTAAATAAATTATCAATAAATCAGTTTGGCTTAAAAATGAATATGCACTATATTCATTATTGTTTTTCAAACTTAACTACAAACATCAAACATTTAATCACACGTGCTTATTTGCGAATAATGTCTATAGATGTTGTAACATTATTGAAATGACGCAATTTTCTATGTTTAGTTCATTGGCACTTTATCTTGTGAATGATCATGGATTTCAAGTGCGCGACTATTAGACGTACTCGATGTAATGTCAGAAAACTGGCCACTGCTGCATTTCTTATGTTCCTACATGTTACATCACATATCGATATTTTAGTCATTACCTCAACGCACGAATATTACATTAAAACCGTTAATCGTACACGTGCGGTTATTATGCAGGTCTTTGAAGGTCAAGTCGACATTAAATAAATATTCTTATCTATCTAAACAATTTTTTATGAATATATGTCATATTCAGAAGTTATGCGTTTCGCGAGTTATTTCCGTGTTTCCATCCATTATTACAATGCTAATGTCTTCATGAACATTGCAGTTTATATCAACAGAGCGATCAAGGAGCTCAGTGTCAGGCTACTTCTTGCCCTGATGATATAAACTGCAATGTTCACGAAATGTTGATATTCTAATAATGGATTTGGACATGGAAATAATCCACGAAACGCATAGCTCTTGTATAGAAAGTACATGTGGAAGCCCCAAAGCATTATGTGTTATATTTTTATGGAATTCTGTATACACTGCTATATATCATAAATTATGACGTACCGGCTAATAATTTTTGCTTTCAGTATTAATCGCAACATCTAAAAGATTTCCTATAAAATATAATTTCCGATGTAAAATATTACTGTTTCCATTTGATATTATAAGGATTTTTTTACCAATATTAATACATAATCTTTAATAATAATTAAATTAGTAAATGGTTTACATTATAAATTAATATTTATTATTAAATAAATTCATTATTATACTCCACTAAAAATGTAGAAACTGTTAGTGGAAAAATATGTTTCTAAAATTAGATGAAAACTTTCCTAGAATTTGTATAAAGTATATATTTTATGTTTTATTAGATTAAAAAAATATATCAAGAATATTTGGTTATAATTTATCTATGGGATTTAGATAAAGTAAGAGTTAAATTATCAAGAAATCTATCAATAATACTTATTATATTTGAATCATTAAACTGACATGCTTATAACAGTTAAATAGAAAAACGCTGTCATTAAAAAGTGAAATAGCAAACAAAACTTATACCATATCAATATCATATATTAATGAATAATATTATGGAACATTTCTGTGTATATTATATTAGGTATGTGTTGCATTATTATATGTGATGTGATCTCATTTTTTCATATTTTTATATTACAATAAATTTTAATTTTTTTAAATTGATATGATGTTAATTATGTTTTTTCTAGTTTTTTTCCAATTTATTACTAACGCAAGAAACACTATTTATTTTTTAGCTCTTCTTCTTTATTTCTTTATGCTGTTATTCATAATATGGCTATGTAATCTCACTGCACTGAAAAAGATGACTAATGTCTGTTTCCACTAATGTAGATTAATTTTAACCTTGGTTTAATTGACTAATTCTTAGGACTAGACAAAGATGAAGAGTGAATTGAATCAAGATTAGAATTAATGTACATTGATGGTAAATTGCATTGATTATTGAAATATTTATACACATACATATGTGTCTGCGTATATATATTCTGTATGTGTGTGTGTTTTAATTACGGATTTTCTAAAATTCCACAATGGGATTGGTGGATTTTGTACCGATGTGGATTCAGTAACGAGTTTGCACAGTTAGCGAAGTAAATTTAGCATTAGTAACCGGTTTGTAAACAAAGTTTCTCCGCACACTTCATGGAATATAAACTCAACTTGACTAGAGTTGACTATATTAGACTACCACCAAACTTGGTAATCCGCGATCGAATCATTGACACAATGTAGATATATATATATATATATATATATATATATATTGGTGTTAAATCGATTGTTATGTATGTATCGCATTCTGATTTTGCCGACTGAATTTATACTGTAAATAAACTATATATATATGAAATTTTTTTTATTTATAACATTCTGTCTTTATTAAATAATATTTTTTTTATTGCGTATTTACGCTTTATTTGTTATTTTTATAAACTAAAATTGAAAAAATAATTTAAATATTTTCATATAAGTACTTTAAATATTTAAAATGATTTATGTAAAGTATTATTGCAATTTATTTATGAAGATTTTAAAGAAATAAAAATTTTGTTTACTTACTAAACAACTAACCTATCTGCGTCGCAGAGTGTAGCTTTACATAAATCATCTTGAATACCTAAAGTATTAAAAATAAAAAGATTGAGATTTTTTGTTATTTTATAATTCCTTTCTACAGATTTCCATTAGAAATACAAATAAAAAATAATACTTTTTATTTTGAAATAATTTTTAATCCATGTTCTAAATAGATATCGCTAAATTTTTTATATTACATTTAAATGCGATCTAAAATAATCTGTATTTTTTTCATAACTTTTTCATTATTTTGAAGATATGTGTACTAGTATCTTAATTTTAAAACAAAAGAATGAGAAAAGACGATCGTTTTCAATCGTTGCATTTCAGAGTGCGACTCACCTGGTTGAAATCGTTGAAAATTTCGCTTCGGGCATTTTTCCGCATTACATTTCTTTCAGTGGTAAATCGCTTGGATTGATAAAAATGGAGCGTATGTAATAGTCGCTCTCTCTTCGCGCGCTATCTTTGCGAATGTAAAAAGGAATGTACAAGGCGTGTATAAAAAGAACAGAATGAAATTTTTAGCGTGATATGTTTCTGTCAGTAACAACAATTATATCGATATAAGAATAAGAAGCGTGAATATAATCGCGGTGCTATTTGTCATCTGATTCTTTTACCGTTCATATTAAAATTTCAACAGTTACAATGCAATGCAATTGATGAAAATAACAAAACTTCTTTCTTTTAAAAATGCCTTTTCCTTTTTCTTATTTACTAATAATTTTTTTAACTATAATTTATTTTTAACTATAGTGAAGAAAACATCTTACGAAACTTAGGTAGTCTATTTGACCTTTTTCACGCAGTCTGTGATTATTCAAAATTTGCATACTACATCTCTAAAGATATTTTGATTATGTTAATTTGATTATGTTAATTTGATCGTTGTATTTAAATATTCCGCCTCTATAAACAGATAGATACGAATCATCTTAATTTCTGAGGCAAAAAAATGTTATAGGTGTAAATATACATAAATTTATTTTTTTGTTTACAGAAAAATTATAAATTATACTTTATATTTTTTCTCATTATTGTAATGTTAATAAATTGTTTTAAATGTTTGTTGTAACAAAAAAAAACATTAAATAATGTTTTAGACTCATAAATTGAAAATATAGAACGTAAACTTCATGGAAAGAAACAAAAATTTTAAATATTTGATAAATAAAAATTGAAGAATTTTAGTGTTGGATATATATACATATTGTCCATATTCCTGTTAAAGCATCACCATTATTAAAGTTTGCAGCTTTGAACACTCGTCACGTGTGACGTTACAACATAAATTAACAAGTTTCTGACGGAGCACGTAAGTTTAGAGTTTAATCTGCAAAGCATTTAAATGAAAATTTGCGTTACTCGTGATTATTGATCGCTGTCATTCTATCAATTATCAAATTGTATTGTAAAAATGTAAATATTTGAAATGTTATTTTTAACGAATATATAATTTAAATTAAAACAGAAAATCGAATGAATATAATTAAAGATAAAATGCAACCTATGTGTTTATCATTTATCACGTTACAATTATTTGCATTAAATAATTGTAATAACTAATTAATAGATAATATATACCTATTTGCATTAGATGATATATTATGGTTATTAGATAATTTCTATTTCTGATATTAATTTTATACTGATAAATTACATTAAATTATCGTAATTTTGATATAATTAATTCCGAGATTAACTCTATTCTAATGTTATAATAAATATCTATCGAATAGAATGAAAGTAATTTAGGAAAATTTCTCATTGCAATTGTATATACTAATTATATATCTATTATATACTAAATTTTATATAATCATTCATTATTTTTAATTCTGCGGAAAACAAGTCCAACGATACGTAACTAATGAATCAGCGTAACACATTTATAGAATAATTCAGCTTTTATTACAAGAATATAATAATTAAAATAACCGGATGTTTTTACAGCGGCATACACATATGTGTTTCCGCGAAGTATCAACAAGCGTTGGTTTTTCCAAATTACATCTTTGCAGAGATCATTCGAGGATAAGCGGATAAATTGTCGCAAGGAACAAAGTGTTTATATAGCTTACGTTATATAAATCCTTGCTTCATCTCGCCGATAATGTATTCCGATCTATTGATTAGCATGATCAGCATTACAAGTTTCTTAGAACGATGCACAATTATAAGTGCGATAACCATAGTTTTTCACAGATATTTTATTGCCGTTGTATCTCGCGCTACTTCCCACGTGGTGATGTTACATGAGTCACACGCCGTGATTGACGTGTTCATGAAAGTCAATCGGTCGTATAGTATCTGTGCCGTACGGCACAGTAACATATTGTATATCGTTGAATAACGGAACATGAGAGAAGTATTGTGCCAGACTTTCAACTAACATGAAGTGTTCTCTATTCGACAGAACTACCTGACGATTTACATTTCGTCCGAACGGAGAATCGATTGCCGTTTCGGTTCGCTGACGTGCACGCTTCATCCGTTTGCACCCTGATTTCATAACAAAAAAAAAAGCTAGCTGTTATAGAATGCTTCACATTCGTTGATGAATATTTTGCGCATAGTCATGAAATTTTCTTTGAAATATCTCGTAAACTGCATAACTTCCTATAAAATATATATATTATTGCAACGTTTCGCAATCTACAATAGAATGAGAACATTTATGCATGTCCTCCTTCCGTAACAGTATCTCTTATAAATTCTTGTAGATTTATATATTGTTGTCCTATTTCGAATGCTAGAGCATTCAAGATTTATAGAGAAATCTTTCCTTAATATTAAAAAGAATATTGTACATATATAAATAATAAATTTTATATCTGTGTATATAACGGTAATATTTCTAAAAGTCTTGTATTAAGTATGTTAAATTCCATTTATTAATTTTTTCAATAACTGTAATTTTATTCTGATTCGTCCTCGTAGTACGAAATATTGTCAGTAAAGTAAAAACGGCAAGGTAATTTTTCTTCTTGTATGAAGGAAGGTTGGAATTTACAAAAGCGGAATGGAATTGTACTGACATGTGAGATATATATGGCGTAGTAGAAGAATTCATGTGTCCAAAAATAAAAGACCTTCTATTCATCGCCCAAATGAAGACTTATCTATTTAGCTTGGCTTGCAACCTCTGGGCCTGTCGTTAATTTTAGGTGGGCAGATGTTTTGCACACGACAGGTAACTTGCAGCAAGTAATTTGTCCACTTGACTCGTCTCCATACCGAGTTTGCATTACCTAACCATTACAGTTTCAAATAATGTATTCACTCGACAGAAACTTGTCAAGGGTATATATATATCTGACCGTGTGCGAATGAGACAATGTATATTAACGTGGCTGCATATGTCATAGTTATATACTGTAAGATTTGTCAAAATTGCAACACACTTACTGCCGAGTACAAACGTGTGTTGTGCTCGGCAGCTTTTGCACATAATTCTCTAAAAATTTATTATTACCTTTTTACAAATTTATTATTTACTTATCTTGATTGTCAAGTCATATCATCAAGATATCCCCACCATCGTATTTTAGCATATTTTTCACACTAATACAACTTAAGGATAACTTGTTAGTGGATTAATTACAAAGTTTTGGAATTAACAAAGTTTCTAACACTACTGTTCCGATCAACGAACTAGCTTGCGAACCAGCACGTTGGAAAACTCCTCTCTTGCTTTTAGCTCATAGAAAAAAGTTTTGCTTTTTGCGATCTACGCGAGGTATAAGATGACAGCATTAATAAAAAATTAAACAAAGTTTTACGTTCAATACATTATTTTATACATTTATATTTCGTTCAAATAAATTTTCCTTTAAAATTTATAAATTTTGTTAAATTATCTCGAATGAGAGAGAGAGAGAGAGAGAGAGAGAGAGAGAGAACATCATCTTTAGTATCATTCGAGTCTAAATTGCAAAAATATTTTGAATTGCAACATTTTATATTAAAAAAATATGTAATTAGTCTTGACTGATTGTTTTTTTCTCTCTCTCTCTCTCGCTCTCTCTCTCTCTTTCTTTTATTCGAAAAATATCAACAAAAATTTATACTCTTTTACCACTAGATCAATATTGAATTAAAAATAGTCTTTAATTATTCGTATAAATAACAGTCTACATTTTGTAAAATCTCAATTTTTTTTAGATCAATGTTTAAGTAAAATTAAATATCAATAAACAATATGCAAAACAAAGACGAAATATTGCCTGTAATTTATTGTTTTTTGATACGGGCTTTTATAGTACGGGCTAAAAGAAGTCATCGTTATTAATTTGACAACAAGTTTATAACTATTTTAAGATAAGTAATTCTTTCGGATAAAAGTAAAAAAATCTTTCAGCCTTCAGTTAGAATATTTTGTCAAAAAATAGAAAAATCGGAAAAAATCGAGAAATATTTTTTTCTATTTTGCAAATAATCTTGACAATGGAGCTTAACATTGCATGGTAGATGCAATTCTACATATAGTTGCAATTTTTGTATTTTCTCTTTCGACATTTTCTTTTAACAATTGATTTGATAAAATTAGCTATAAATACTTGTATGTATTAGTGCACATTTAGTATATTACATTGTGTTGCGTTATGTATATTTCGTCGAGCATGATAATTGTCCTAATCGCTGCAGTTCTTCCTGTCTGTATATCCGTTGACAATTCTATGAAAAATGGATGATCGTACGAAATATGATAAAACTGTTTATCACGTGAAGTTTATCGTCAATTGAGGCATTAATTTTGTTATCGTATGTCAATTTTGTATGTACATTGTGATAGATAATTAATGAACAATCAGTAATTAATAAACATTTGTACTGTTTCTATATTTATTACTTCCCAGTTTATATAATAATATAATATGATCTGTATTCATAATTAAACTAAATATAATATATATGATGCTGTATTGTCAATTTTATTAATTAAACTAAAGATACATTTTAAATATTTGTATTATGTAAAAAAAAGAGTAAGAGTTTTAGTCATATATTTAGTGTTATATGCATGATGTTAATATACAGAAGTTACTTATTTAACAAAGTTTTAAAGTTTACGAAATCTTTAATTATGTTATAAAAGCATATTTTATATCGCGTTGCAAAGTAATGAAGAATTAAAAATTGAGTATAAGAATCTGAAGCAATACTTATTTTTTTAATGTAGACGTAATTGAAGAAAAATTGATAAATATTACAAACTATTTTACGTGAATAGTGTCAAAAAAAGATAAAACTTCGAAAAATTACAAAATATATATTAGATTAAAAATCAATATTATATCATCATATGTGTGACTATATGTGTGTGCGTGCGTGCGTGCGTACGTACGTGCGTATACATTCTATATTTATTAAATCAATATTTATTTAATCATTAATGTGTTCTCTTATTAGGGTTTTAAATTGCACAAAGACCTGCTGCGCGTTTTATTTATATTGAAAAGGTCGCGTGCCAGCTGAAATGTTGCTATCTCACTTCAGCAAGCACCTGACTCACTCTCACATATAGCGGTTCTCTGCGAATGTCCGATGATCGTGCTGAAACGTCCGAACTTTAGTTTTTATATACACAATACCCAAAATTTTTATCTGATAAGAAACTTCATTATTTTTATGTCTATCTTCTATGTAATATCTAGAAATGACACCGAATTAGCAGTATTCCTACTTGATATTGATCAGTTATTTAAATGAAGACATTCAATTAACATGTGAAGCTGTGCAAGATCAAATCTTGTCATCCAAGTTTTGTAATTCCATTGATACCCATCTCATGCAATATAAAATGGAATTTATTGTGATCCCAACTGCTATTATACATAAATTTTTTTAACTACAATATTATTTAAATATTATTATTTTGTTTCAACTATTTCTATCAATTCACAGTTGATATTTTTTTAACAATTATCACATGCTTTTTATCATATCTTTATCTAAATTTTGTTTTAAGAAAACTTTAATCTCTGAAATATAATTGGGACATAATTAGAAGAACAATTAACATTGAAGAAAAATTTAGGAAAATATAATTTATTATCAAACTTTTGTCATCGAAAAATCGAGTGCACTGAAACCGAAAATCGAATCCCTCCGATTTCGATGAAATTTTGTAAAAAGCTTTATTTTATAGATTAAAATGGAAGTCCTTTAAAAGAATTTTTGGCGATTGCTACGAAAAAGCTATTTTTTAAAATAAAATAATAAAATATACGTTGTATTTATATTAATGATGAAATTATCAATTTTATTGTATGAACTAAAGGGAATACGATTTTCCACACAAAGGCAAGTTTATCCCACTTCCCTCCTGACATATGATTTTTCACGCAAAGCGATTCCCACCTCAACTTTGCCCTCCTGCTTAGGGGTGCACGATTTCCACACCAAGCGGCTCTCGTTCCACCTCCCACCCTGCTTTGGGGCGTACGACTTCCACGCGAAGCGACTCTCATCCCTCCTCCTCCCCTACTTAAGAGCGCACGGCTTCCACGCGAATATTTATTCATTTTACTACTTTATTTTAAAAAATAGCTTTTTTTGAAAGTCGCTAAAAATTCCTTTAAAGGCTTTCATTTTGACTTAAAATGAAACAAAGTAACTTTTGCAAAGTTTTATCAAAATCGGAGAGATTCAGTTTTCGGAAGTTTATCCAAAAAATGCATATTTATCGAAGAATCTGTAGTTGAAATAGTATCTGAATATCTTTTTAGTAACTAACATTAACGTTACGCTTTTGCATTGTGACGCTATCAAAACTCTCGCGCGTGTTTTACTGAATCGGAACGAGGGCCCTCTGGGAGTGAAATGCATGAACCTTTATCAGATCGCAAAAGACGATGGAAGACGAGGGTGGAACGAAGCGAAGGAGCTTTTGTAACTACCTTTACCCGGTTCGAACAGCTAGCAGCAGCGACGGCGCAATTGAGCGAAATTGCGCACGTAGGACGCGAGAGACGGGAAACTTTACAATGCAAATCTAGCTGCCATGACCTGGACTGTTCTCCGTGTCGCTCGTAGCGGTAGTTGCTGATGACGGTAGAGGAAGCATTCTCCCATTACTCCAGCAAAAAACTCGAGGGTCGCGTCTGCCGTATTACAAGATCTCCCCAATTCGCATTAGGGACTTTTTGACAGCGTCAGATGCTGCGTTTTTTCGCGCCGGATTATTGCGGAAAGTTTTGCGAGAAGATACCATTTCGACTAGTCTTTCTTTTTTCCTTTTCTCTTCTCTTTCTATAACATATCTCCGGTCTGACATGCAGCTGCGTCCGAAAAAAAACATCTAGACGGACGCGGTTATTAAAAGACAGTTTACTCCTGCGTGTGAGCATGTTTAAGCCTTCATTTGAACGTGGACCCCGCTGACGACAAGAACTATTTTTATCATCTAGCAAAATGATCTCGCAATGCGAAAATAAGTAACATATCTATCTTAAGCGACATGAAACACGATTGAATCACATTACTTAAAAGCAAGGTCGGTACATTTATCAAAGGTCAGCTTTTGTTCCGTGCATTGCACAATCGCATTATTCTCAAGAGATCCTTGCATGTTTTTACTTATTTGTCTAACAATTATTGTACTTATAAGTAAATTTATGCTAAGAAGAACCTATTCTGTCTATGAATAACGTTATTTAATTACAACCTTTCAAGTTTGTTTGGCTATGAAATGTGTGTATCACGATATTGCCTATGTGTTGTGTGTGTGCGTGCGTGCGTGCGTGCGTGCGTGTGTGCGCGTGTGTGTGTGTGTGTGTGCGCGTGTGTGTGTGTGTGTGTGTGTGTGTGTGTGTGTGTGTGTGTGTGTAGTATGCAAAGTAACGAAGCTATGTAAATGTGCGCTGAAAATAACTTCATGCGAAAGATCATTCTTTCTTCCGCCTTTGATGATGTTTTTATAATAGTTTTATAAGGAATTATGTAAGTTTTTCTTATTGACGCCGTTTTAGATCAATGAAGACATTGCTCGAACCGTCTTTATGCTGCTCGGCTATCCTTGATAAAAATGCACGATCTTGATACGAATAATCACAGCATTTTCAAATACAGCCATCTGATCGCGTTTCTGATGCTAAATGGGTAATATCCGAGCGTTTCCTTGAATGAATTCATATCCAGCAATCGAACAGATTTGCAATTATAATGAAACTCATACATTTCGGTTCTCAGCTAGTGAATTATAATGTAAAATATAATGGTATTGATATGGTAGTAAAAATATATAATTACGAGTGTGTGCAGTTCTTATGTATACATATATATTTAGTAATGGGAAAAATATTAAATATATAGATTATCTTTAAAACATGTTTTTAAAATGTGTTGACACATGAAATGTATTGATTGAATGCAGAAATGCCGTCTACTTATCTGTGTTGCATGAATTTTTAAATTATCATTTTTAAACTATGTTTTATTTATTAAGGTAGATAAAGATATATATTGAGAGAATTTGTCAGTTGTGAACTTTTAAGAATTTTACACGATGCTTTTAAATAATTATCGCGATCTCAAGTTTACATGAAAAGTGTTGCAAAGTAATAGCGTATATTACGTATTGCTCGTGACGGCAAACATAGTTGCGTAAGGAACTGCTAACTACTGCTAATCTAAACTACTGCTAGTAACATTACTAAGCAAAAACTAATATGTCTCGAATGCTATTCTTAGTATGTATTTGCTTCAACTGGAAATTGTAAAAAATTCATACAAAATTATTATCTATGCCCCAAGACCCGCTTTGACAGAATATGGTCCTCTTTACTTATTTGCGTTAAATCTTTTGTCTTGATTTATTTTTAATATTATTTATTTACGTAACCTGAAAAATGCTTTTCCTATATATATATTCCTATATTGATTACTGTGATTAATATCACCTTAATAGTCGAATTGATAAAACGCCCTCATGGAATTCGAGAGATCCCAGAATATTCGGGAGATTCGAATCCCGATTGCGATGAGATATTTTTCTCAATAAATTCTTTATACGGTATTTTAAAGATACTCATTAGTATTAGTAATATTAATTTGCTTGTCAATTTAATTTATGATATTATTATAGGTACTTTAACTTCAATCTAGGACTGTCTTTCAAGATCGATAAATAATCGATGCACATTTTGCTTGAATTGGAAATTGTAAAAAAATTTATACAGAAATATTATTAAACATTAAAATTCGTCTTGACCGAATATGAACCTTCACTCAATGTGTTGAATCCATCTCGATCTATTTTTACTCAATATTGTGGATTGTTATCGAATAACAATTAAGAATTTAAATTTTTAGAAAATCATCTATATTACAATAGTTCGTAAACTTAACATTTAGCATTTATCAACAAAACTTTTATTATTTTTATCAGAATACGTGAATAACCTTCTCGTTCTTTTTTCTTGGTCGCGATTCACAAGAGGAATAAAAAGCATAATAAAATTAATAGCATCCTGTTAAAGTTATTATATTGTTAAGTACTATTATTAAGAGTTCTTTGCAAGACTTTTGGACTTTGAACTAATTCGAGTAAGATAGTTTGAATGATTCAAAAAAAGAATAAGTTTAGTTTTTGTTATTTCTATTGTTATCTAATGTTTCTATTATTTCTGCTGTTATCTTATGTTCTAACGTCAAACACTCGCTTAATATTGTAAAGTTTTTCCACAAATACAAAATTACAAGTTTTATCTTTTGTTTTTTACTCGGAAACTTGCTGTCGGAAAGTTTGTAAAGTTACAGTCAAATGCAATTTCGTAAGCTATTACTCATTTGAATTAAGGTGTCGAATTCTGTCTTAAATGATGTTAGATTTCCCAAAATCCTTATAGAATAAAGTCGCGGAACATTATAAAATTTCCATTAATTTATATAAAATCCGTTTTTATCAAACATCATAAAATTTACATTACCTGTAATGTCACATATTTGATGATATGGAATAGAATATCTGCATTATCCACATTCTGTGGATATTTTGTGTTGTTTGCCAAGGTCGTACGTTTTCCTTTCACTTCACCTGATAATATTATTATTACGTAAGCATTATTTTATTTTACGACAATGATAAATTTCTCGGGTGATTCAGCAGCACTTATAGGCACGCAGATGCTAGCTTCACGATTGACTGTCTGGCGTAAAATTACGAAGGGCTCCTACGTTCTCCGACCAAGTGAATTTGATCGATTTCCTGATTCGAGATAGAGGATAAGACGTCGTGGAAAATATATGGTCGTCAGTCAATCACCATACGACATTCATGAGTTCATTCACAGCACTCCAAGCTCCGTACATTTCGTTTCACAGATCAGCTGAATCCGATTTCGAAGTGAATTTGCAGTCCATGCGACGTGGTCAGCCGCCAACGTAATACTGGGAAGTCCACGCAGTACGGCTGCTACATTTAAAAAGTATCAGTCAGTTGCTATCGTAACTAGCGCGCGTCCATTGATGACGTCGAATGCAGAACAGCTGATTGATAGATAAACAATATCGAATATTAAATTATATGTAACAGATAATTTTATTTTTAGTAACCGTATTACGATAAATACTTATCAGTCACGTGTTATCACTTTTATAAACCATACACATCTACAATAATTTTGCGAGATTGATGACATTATATGATTTATTTTTATCAAAATATAATAATAAAATTATCATTTTTTACAATATTAATTTATGAAATTAATATATTAATATATTAATATTCAAACTTTTAATTGTTAATATAAAAGAGCTAATAAAAGCACAGATTACGATGTGCGGAATTATGTAAAAATCTCTATTGTATTAAGGGCAAGATGACATCTTCAAATTTTTCGAATTGGATGTTTCGTCTCACTTTGGAGTCTTCCTCAGCAATAAAATTATGAATAGAGCAACAAATTGGTTCGTCAAAGTTCATATAATTTATCTTAAGTTTATTGTTGATATTATTATTGATTTATTTAGCTGCTGACTTTACTCATAGTTGTGACGAATTATCAAAGCAATAGGCTTGTTTTTTGTAGCTGAAATTTTGTACCAGTTTATTTTTCTTCTTCTTCTATCTTCCTAAAAAGAAAAGAAAGAAAAATGAACTGGTGCAAAAGTTCAGCTAAAAAGAACAGACCTAATGATACACGCCTGCGATCATTCTGTAGCTATCTCGAAAAGAGATTTATTTTTACGATTGATCGAATAGTGAAAATTATTAGACATTATTCGGAGAATAGTTTTCCTTCGATGGATTATACCGTATAGAAATAGAAAAAAAACCTATAAATACATTGCGGAATTAAAATAGTTCTGGTTGTCAACAGTGATTTCTCATAAATATGGCTGGCTATTTATCAGATTTTTTTTGTTTCATTGCATGAACTCGTTGAAGTGAATTGCAAAACTTTATTTTTTGCGCTGCTAAATCGGTATCTTCAGATAGATCGCACATACGTATATTCTATTCAGAACCGGTTTTAAGATCGCCTTTTTAATCATTTTTTTAGCATCTATTCTATCTTTCACATGAATATTAATGACAGTTATTTATTTCCGATTAAAAATTATTTAAGTAATATTTTATTTATTCCAATCAGTCACAACTTTTAATTGAAGAATAAATAATTCATATATATTTATTATTTTATTTTATCTATTTTTGTATAGTGTATTTATCTAACCTAAAATAATAAATATTAAATTACATCTCTAAGAAAGATCTAATTTTCTTTTATAAAAAATGATTGAGCATATATACTTAAAAATAAACTCATAATTGATTGTGAATAGAATTTTATAGAAAAGACTATCGTATAATCTTTAATTGCTGATACTGATATAATTATGGCGTAAACGAATTGCATCAATTTGACATGCTTTTAACCAAATCGCACGTGATTAGCACGTGATTCTAGATGATAATTTATTATCAGTGATAGAAAGAGACAGCGAAAACATGATAAATTAATAAAAATCGAGTGAATAAAAAGTACATAATCGCTTACATTTGTACATACACGAATGATGCGAGTAGATACAAGTGCCTACAAATATGTTTCAGACTTTACTTACTTTTTCAAATAGCATATATCATTTTGCATTTACTTGTATCACTTGCATGTATACATATACAAGCTAATTACTCACATAATCTTGTTAAATCTTTACTAATTCATCATTATCTCTCAGTTTATCTCTGATAAGAAATTTGTAATCGTAACTGTACTACAAAATAATTTCGACTATTAAGTATTGTAATTATATTATAATATTATTATCTATTTTTTATATTTACAATTTTTCTGTTTGTATTTTTTTTCTTCTAAATTGTATCTATTTTACATAGAAAAAAGTATTTAAATGCAAAAGAATCGGAATAAAAATGAACAACATTCAATTAATTACATTTTGTTGATTTTTTATTTATGTTTCTGTATTCGACATTTTTTTTTATCCAAGAACGTAATGTCAAATTATTTAGTTCGGCTTCTTCTTGCTTGAAAATTCTTGGGATATGGCCAATACTTAAAAATGTAGGATTATTGTATCCTGACTGGAGAAAAATTCGAAGGATTCAGAGCACTTGCACCGCAAATGACGCGCAAACGCGCCTCAAGGACTGCATTGTTCGCGAAACCTAAAACGCGCGTCTGAAGTAGAAAATAACTTGCGTCTCAGCACCCTCAACTGTGCCGAGTGTTATATAGTATATATTTATATAGTAATGGAGATTGATACGAGTTAGGAAGCGCTTGGCGAGCGAAATAGAGAATTCCTGTAAATTCACCAGAATTCATTATTTTTTTGTCTCATTCACGGTTTCTCCTTTTTGGCATCGCAATTTTGGAGATTGGATTGACATATCTCGTGATGTACGTACCGATGCTGTTGATGCTGAGTTTTACGAGATTTAACATAGAAAATCTGTTGTTGCAACAATGCACAGAATGCTCAGTACGGGTAACCGGATTATTTAATTAACGTGCGCATTTAGTAGCGCGCGAAATTTCGCAAGCGAAGTAGCGGATGCGAACAGACTCTCAATCACATAATCCACTTTCAGCGAAAGTTATATTTCCATAATATAATTGTAGAATTATGGAGATTGGATTTGGCAAGTTGCAAATCACCCTTGGGTAACGAATATTAGCTCCGTGATAAAGTTTATATATTATTCGTTGCAGTATCAATGAAACATTTGCTCCAGGATGGATATTTGTTATAGATATAGATAATTGATGATTTATCAAATTTGAAAACATTTAAATGTCACATTAAAGTATGTATTAGATAGGGACTTTACTTGAGATTTATTATACATTATAGTTACGTACAGAAAACATATAAATAAACATAAATATAGATTA
>NW_017305288.1:1644459-1649373 GCF_001594115.1 Trachymyrmex septentrionalis
ATAGATAAGGACTTTACTTGAGATTTATTATAGTTACGTACAGAAAACATATAAATAAACATAAATATAGATTACATATAGTTATTCTTAGTTCCATACGTACATATAACCTACATAGTATGTTTTACTTTTCAATGTAAAAGAACAGAAGATTTTTCTTATGGTTGTACGCGAGCACTTTACTAAACGCACCGTGTTAGCATCAAAATAGCAGTATACACTTATGCAAGTAGCATTGGGTCTGTATTAGTTTATTTGTCGTTACATCCCATCATGATTGCACTAATTCGAGCTTTGCGTTAACGCTCGTCTCTTTCCACCTCGTGACTTTGTTGTTTTGCGCTCGGTTCACGTTTGCTTGCATAATGTAGACGCTGATATCTTTACGCACAGTGATTCTGTAAGGCCGGAAGTTGAGATTTTATACTCGTACCCGGTAAATATTCCATTATATGCGCCTGACAATTGCCGCACTGCAGCCGAGGATGATTGTAAGTAAGGTACATGGTCTATAAATACTCGCGCTCGAAAATGGACCGTTGCGTAAAAGACAGCAATAGTATTAGTAAGAGACGTCGACGTGTCCCAAACTTCTGCCAAAACGGCGCGGCGGCAGCGAGAGATTGCAACTGTTTGTTTCAGCATTAGGAGATTCCCATGACGTCAATTCGTCACGTGCTTTATATTTGGCGCTCATGATTAATTGCGTTTGTAGATACACGGAGTTTGCAGATAGATAATCGAATGCTGCCTGCAGCAGGTACCATTACGTACAGGTGGTTAAATCCGATAAGGTTGAGTTACATGCATGCACCGGCTGCATATTGTGCGCCATTTCACAATGATAACGGTACAAGACGGCCTTACTCCTTCAGTACTATTTTTTTATTGATCGTATTGCTTCATTTAATATTTCAAAGTTTTGTTACGACACAAGTGTACTTTCTATGTTTACCATCCGATACGGTATTGAATTATTGAATTTCGCTATGTACAAACAGATCACATGACCCCTTCAGCAAAAATCCGTAACAATATTATATCCTGTGCTTACCATGATACGGAATATTTTGCAAAACTTTGAAAATGAAAACATCTATTTGAGTGTATATGTTCGTCCATTCATCCTTCCACTGCTCTATAAGCTAGTGTATGTTCTTAAGTACATGTAGTACAGCTATGACGTCAGCAATCGACCACGCAAAATAGGTCTCGGCTCTCATCGAGACACAAATTCACGGATTGCGTATCGAAGTACATTTGCCATTACAGTTACATACTTAAAATACACATTATAACTAAACTTAACATACACTTAACTTACAATTGATAATTAAATTGCAGAATTTTGCAGACCAGATTGTTACAAATACATATCATGCATAACGTATACATGATTTATCTTGTTACAATTGTAAATATGATCATACACAGGGATTGCTATCAATATCGAATTGCTTATGAAATGAATCAATTAATTCTTTTTTTTATAACAATAAACGTTGCTAGAAAATGTATAATTTTTTTATTTAAGAAGCATGTATGACGCTTTCTTTGTCATAATATTCAACTTTTATTTCAAAAAATGCTCTCTTTATATTTAGGAAATTCAAATCATATAACGTAGAATTTCATCCATAGCATAACACGTTATAGTTGTAACCAGGAAACGGAAATATGATACAAAACCAATGTGTATATTGCAATATAGCCACAAACAATCGAAATCAAATATACATACAATTGTATCACGTACACACCAACATACACATACGCATTGCATATACATACGCACGCATGCAATTCACCATCAAATTGTGTAACTGTGTGATTATATAATATATAACTATACAAAACTAATATATAATAAACTATATAATATATAATTATATAAAACACATTATATATATGTATAATTATAATAATATTACATATAATACATTAATATTACTTGCAAAAAAGAAACACACTAGAAACTCACTTTATTAAAGAAAAAATTAAAATTAAAATATTGAATTAAAGATATAGGCTGCTAATTACGACTAATTAAATTATCCTATCTTGAAATATTTATATATTAGGCATAATCCTTATTATCAAATCGTTTTTTTTTTCTACAATAACTCAAAAAATGTCGTTGAATTGTTTAAAAAAAAAAGAGCGGAAATATAAAGAGAAAAAGAGAAAAATCCTTTGAAAGGACCTAATTTTATCCCTTTAAAATCAATTATTACACCAAAAAAAATTGCATTTTAAAATTAATATTACAAAATTTTAATAATTTAAAACATTTAAACTTATTTTCTGGAAAATTTTGTTTCCTTGAGTTATATTGTTGTTGCAGCAAATGAGCGATATTATCTCTTTTTTTATCATTAAAGCACTATGATTACAGAGAAGAAAAGAACAAAAAAATGCAAAATTATTGCTTCCGTACTTTGATAAAGATGTCGACGTGCAATTGTAATACTTATGCGTCACTTTGAAGTTCGAACATACATAGAGAGAGAGAGAGAGAGAGAGAGAGAGAGAGAGAGAGAGAGAGAGATGTGCTGTGACAATTTACTGTTATCTTGATCGTGTCATGCTATTCTGCATTTTTAACAATTTTGTAATTTAAATTATTTAGATTTATCAATCTCTTCTCCGAATACAGAAATGCATTATATATTTACCGCTCTTTTTTTATGTTCACGTGCGTATCCCAGTGAAGTTTTTGTTAATCGATTGAAAATTTATAAGATATTTCTGCTTTATTTATATATAATTAACAAAATTGTACGATTTTAATTATTTACATTGATCCATTTTTTATATTTATTGAATTTTAATTTTATTTTTTCTAAAAATTTATATTATATATCTTATATCATATTTTATTAAGTTTTATAAATTTATCCAGTATTCTTCAAAACATGTAGGATATCATTTTATGTTGTATTGTATTATATAAAAATTTATTAAAAGTACCAGCAATTTATACTATTGATTGTACCTTAAGTTAAATTCGTTGTTTCAGTGTCATCTGTAATTGTCATTTGCGATTTCTCATGCTCCGAATAGGGAGTGAAGATGACTTCCTGAGGTATATTCCGCGTTTATATTCCGAAGCGGTTTGTGACCGGTAGAGCGTATCCATGAGCATTCGTGCCTGACGTTGCGACACGTTGCTTTGGTGGCAGTGTGTATGTGTGTGTGTGAAACAGCTCTCTGTTGGCAATATATGCGCGATTATGTATATACTGTTATGTATATATAAACGAAAGCACATGTAGAAACTCAAAATCAGCAATCCATTTTTGTTATCTGACATTAAAAATAAAAATTCTTTCTGGTAAAAATTAGTAGGGTGATTATCAGTCATCATATCTCAACTTTGACAGTTTTATAACTAAAGTTCTAATTTTTAATTAGATTATTATATAGAAAAATTAAATTAAATTTTCTATTTTTTTAATTTACATAAGTGTTCTCTTATACACCTACATATACGCGCGCGCGCGCACCCACATGCGCATGTATATGTTTACGTATATCTACAAGTATTTTTTAAATCATACAATTACATTTTAAAAATGGAATTTGGGAACGATTTTTAGCATGGAAATTGTAATTCTGATGCGATATTTTGATGACGTGAAAATAAGATTACAATCTGTTATTATTTTCCATTCTATAACGAGCATTATTTGTGAAGCAACTCATGTCAGCGTCCAGTCGTGCATGTTACTAGAGGTATATCGACTGCTGTTCTGTTACGGACATAATTTACAACCTTATAAATCCCATCTAGCCACGTGTTGTGGATAGTGGATGAGCCATTGTCCTTCCTGTCGTACACTGCTGCGTTCCTTGCTTGGATGATCCTACCAATTTATTGTTTCTTCACTTAGAACACAATTAACAGTGTTTAATTACTCGTATAATATTACTCGCATGCAACGCGAATCAAGTGCAAATTATCTTTCCTTGTGTGTTTTTAAATTATAGGCATATTGCATATGCTACAAATAGAGCAATCTATCTGTAAAATTTGTTTGAAATTTAGGATATATTCAATATTTTTTATATGAGTATTATAGTTATACTATAGTATCTAAATGATTTTGCGTGTGTGTGTGTGTGTGTGTGTGTGTGTGTGTGTGTGTGTGTGTGTGTATGAATTTTTATTAATATATTTTTACTATTTGTGAAATATAATAATATTAATTTATATTATTATTAATCTTATGCGTTTTGAAAATATTAAAGATTATCCGACTTTAATTCTAAAGAACATATGTGTTTATGAATAATATATACTTTTATAAGTGCATACTGAACATATACATATGTACAAATTTTACAGTTAGAAGGCAAATTGAGTAATATATAATAGATGCAACGCAAAATCAATTCTGCACAATTGACGATCTATCAGGATATTCCATTATTAGATTTGACAATAATTCGTTTAAACAACGAAATTTAACGGTAACAAGAGTTACTATTAAATCATATCAAATTACTTCGATCGTAGTTATTTCCCCGTGAGAATAGTCATTTGGGGGCACGCTTGACCGCGCAGGCATAGTACCGTTGTGCGCGATGTATCACGATTTATGATGCCTACAGGAACATCGCTATGCAGGTATCGCATGGTATTCATCACTAGGATTGTTCAGTGAAAGGTTGTACTATCGCATGAATTTAAGCAATTTGCTGGAATACATATCGATTCCCCTTTGATAGCGAACACAGAGATTTCGTGAGAATATCTTTAATGAATATTTCGCGTACCAGGTCTTGACAAAAGATATATCAACAAGAATATCTAGCGTACCTCTAAGTTTTTCTTAAGTGCAATGTCATATTTAATGGCCGGTAAATAAAAGATAAATATATACATACATATATATATATATATATATATAT
>NW_017305288.1:1649473-1654578 GCF_001594115.1 Trachymyrmex septentrionalis
GAAAAAGGTTAAATGAGAATCATTGGCTGTTTTATTTCTACTTTGAAAACGTTTATTCTTGTATATTCCAGTAATAATAACAAAATTCTGCTGAAACGGAAATTTTTACGGAATTTTTTAACGGTCTATTTTTTAAAGTAATTATTTTATTTGCGATAAACTTACTTCATTTCTTTGCCTTTTTTTTGTTATGGAAGAATTATTGTATTGTAAGAATTCGAACATTTTCTTAAAACCCTACTCATGATGGACAAACTGAAATAATCGACAGAAAAATTTTACAAGTAATTAGATAACACATATAAAAAAATCGTTTTTATATTTAAATATACAATATTAAAAATAAATTTTATTTTTGGTTATAAAATTTATTTCTTATAATATATACACACAAGGCAGAAAAAGATTGTCAAAAGTATAGCTTGTTGTAAATTTTGTACTTGATTACGTTTTGTATACCGGTTTCATATGAAATAAATAAATATTAAATCATATGAAATTAAAAAATTTATATTGAGATACATAACAGAAAAAAATTATGGCGCAATAATAATGTAAATATATATATTTATAATTTTTACACAAGAATGTTATAATAATATTTATAGTTTTAATAACTCGTAGGATTAATCGTTGAGTTTTTTAAAGGAATACAGAGTATAGCGGTTTATGTCGCTGCATATACAATGTTTCGCGATGTTTGCCATGCGGTGTTCTATCGAACTTCGTTCGTTGTGTTGAACTTTAGCTTCTGAGCGAAGCTCAAAATAACTACGTACAGTCACGCACTGTTTCGCGAATTGCTAATGTTACTGTTACTATGTCTGTTAATAATATCTCTCTGTCGTGCGTACTGTATATCTTCCGTGCATGTTCAATGAAACACAATCAGGAAAATACATCTTTTATAATGAATTCTGTAAGATTTACATAAAATTCGCAAATGTATTTCTATAAATCATGGAAAAGTTTGGATCGTATTCATCAATTATCAATAATATCAGTATTATAGTTATTATTAATATTAGTTATCATTAATATTAATATTTTATGTGTAAGACTTTACTGTTTTATTCTCTTATTTATTATGCAAATTGTATGCTTCTTACAATATAAATAATAATTTTATGAAAATTTTTGCTTTCGCACAAGTACATAATATATATTCTTCTGAAGACAATTGTACATATTTCTTACTCTCTAAATCTGAATCAGTGAATAATCACTAATTATCAGTGCCAAATATGCCACTGATAATTAGTGAATTAAATGTGAGATTCCTAATCTTTATTGTGTGATCTAACCTTGATTTAATGTTTAAATTCAATGAATATGGTATCGAAAGATTGAAATTAACATGCAAATATCAATTTTAGTTATATAATGCTCAAACATTCTTCCTTATTTAGTTGAACTTCACTGATTATCAGTGCAAAGTATGCCACTAGGTAATGACTATCCACTGATTCAGATTTAGAGAGTACACACAAGATGAATATTTTCTAAAATTATATTGTAAATTGATACTCACATCGATGTATCATTCAAAGTAATTACATTATGAAGAGATAACAATAGTAATATTAATATTATGTTATTACAATGATAACTATGTTCTGAGTTTCGGTGCCAAGATAGTTTAAATTTAACTCTTTACTCAGAAATGTATATATATATATATAATTTAATAATAAAATAAGATGTAACATATATGCTAGAAATTTATTACAGTAGCAACAGTAAACTTATATTACTTGAGTGTTTACATATTACTGTGTCAAGTTGATGTACAATACGTATAATTTTCACAATAGCGTTGGTGTCTTATTAATTATTTTGTAGAGTTTTAAGATAACTTTGAAGGTTCAAAACTTCATCTACGAAGTATTAAAAATTATAAGTGTTCTCGTAAAGTAATTTGCAAAGGCATAATTACATCTCAAGTAATTATTTATAATGGCTAATATTTATGATATAACTGATTTTGATGATGAAAAAATATTATTAAGCATTTTAATTTGGTGCGATTCCATCATCGCAATTACATTCTGAAAAAAAGCTACATTTTGTAGTTCAAATCGAATTACAAGTGCATAATCATAAATCGTCATGACACAGTCGTATTTTATAAATTTGCGCGACTAAATGATAAACGTAGTTCGTTCGCGGACGTTCAACAATTTCCCAGGAGGCCGATATATGTTCCTCGACAAATTCGATATCTTCGTATTTCGGCATCGTGCGTCACCAGCGCGCTCAACGATGATGTAAAATCGATGCTTACGATCGAGAATCGCGATGTCGGGCTGACGAGCACACTTGCAGACATCGCATGTATTTCTCTGTACAAATCGCTATGACGATGTGTGCGTCGGCCTAGTCGGCAAAGTTCTGTTATACTCGTCTCTCTGTGCCCCGTATCCTTTCTTTCGTACATCCATGACGTCATTGCTATCCCTACCACAATCACCCGGTCACACTTCGACCCACGGCGATCTAGCTCCGTCTTTCGTCCTCTCTCTCTCTCTCTCTCTCTCTCTCTCTCTCTCTCTCTCTCGCGTTCTCTCTTGCTTTTGCTTCTTTTCCCTTTTATTCCTGTCGCTTACGCTCTTATCTTCTCTGTCGCAGAAATCGCGAATCTGGCAAGGGTCGATACACCCCTATCCCTACTCGCATGATTCTGCCATCTCAACCGTCTGTGCACGCGTCTTCAGCCGCGCACACATGGCTTAGCGCATATGCAGGCAAAGATTGCAAGAAAGCAAAAAGAAGAAAAGAGAAAAAGGAGGATATATGCTAGAAAATGAAAAGTTAACTTCTTATGTGGGAAAAGGAGCGAGAGATGTTTCAGCAAAGAAGAAAAAAAATAAAGAAGCTTGCTGAAAGGAGCGAGGGAAAGAGAATACATATGCTAGAATTAAAGTGGAAGACAAGTGGACAGTATGGTGTACATACATATAGGAAAACTTTAAGCGAAGCGAATGGGTGGCAAAGGGTGGTCTACCATACGAAGAATGGCTGGCACATTGGAGAGAAAGACAAATAAATGGCGTTAGTGCGGTCACGTATTTCAAGATCCGCAGGGACGATAGAAAGGAAGAAAAAGAAAGAAAGAAAAAGAAAGAAAATTCTGAATAACGGAGCAGTAATAAGAGTTAAGGACTGCCGCAGACAAAATTTCTGTAACGGTAACTTTAAGACGTGAACTTAAGTCAATGAGTCAATCAGGATACTGCTCTAAATCTACGTTCTCTAACAGAAATAGAAATAACAGTAAACTTATTATAAGGCGAGTTTCAACCGATTAAAATTCACTTTATTGCGAGGCTATGTATAAATTTACTGTTATTTTCATTTCCGTTAGATTATGTAGACCTAAAGCAATATCCTGATTGGCTCATCGGCTTAAGTTTACGTTTTACGGTCACGGAATTTTCTGTACGGTAGCCCTAAGGACGAACAGAATCAAAGGTGAATAAGAACATAACGATCGGCACAGAGTGTATGGTGATGCGGATTAATGAGAGACAGAAAAAAAACACTGAAAAAAATAAATGGCTCGATAGATAGATAAATAGATAAGTAGATGGATAGATAAATACGAGTAGAGGAAGAGAAAATAAGAGAGAGAGAGAGAGAGAGAGAGAGAGAGAGAACAGGGGATGAGGACAAATTTATAGCCTTGGCGCGCTTGCACGCTCGAAAATTCGACAAGGACGTAGTCTAAAGAGAAAAACGGGGCGTTTTGAACGAAGTTGAGATGCGGATAATACGAGACGATCGGGTTAGAAGAATGGGAACGATTTATGGACGGAATATTTATGGACGGAATATAAAATGAGCGAATGAGAGGAAACTGAAGAGAAATAAATATCCGTAATACGTTTTTCAAAGGTACGCTTCATCAAAGCGTTATGTGTGTAAACGAACGAAAATTAAAAATGGTCAAAATAGATTGACATAAGAGAAAATCATTTTTAACTAATGAGGAAGTTGGGAAACGTAACTGAAATGGAGAAAGAACGATTTTTTATATTGATGAGAATGGAACAAATGAAGAGCATTAACGTGATCGTGTGCGAGCAAGCTGATAGACAGGAAGTAATCGGGATGAAAGTAAATCCAAATGGGATGAAAATATAGAGCATCACAGGAGAGAATATCGCAATTGATTACTAAACATCGCATAAACAATAATTAAAATGAAACTTCATCAAATCTCGACGCAGAATCTTGACTGAAAAATAGGAAGAACCGCACTAATGTAAGATCACAATATCGCGACTGGCGTAAAGGTGATCATGGAAAAAAGTCACATTAACGAAGGCAATGCTACTTTAAAAAAGAGATTACGTTGGGAATAAATAAATTAACGTTTGCAGCAAAATATCTCCTTTATTTTCTTATCTACGTTGATAACTAGGAGTACGGTTGATTATATCAAGATTTTGATATTTTGATGACTTTTCTATGTACTTATTCCATATACAAGATTGGCATATGCATTTCCGATAATTTCTCGCAAGAAAGAAATCAAAAAAACGTTCGACTTTAAAATCGGTTGAAACAATGGTAAGAGTCGATTTTAGGTGTGAATAATATATTTTCATTAACCCCGGTAAACATAGCAGAGTGAAGAAAAAATAGTATAATACTTATAACTTAAACAAACAGCAGGTTGGAATATTGAGAAAGATTAAAACGATTAACAATATTAAATAAAAATAATATTAAATAATTCTTAGGACCGTAAATGTGATTACACAACAAGTGTGAAATAAATATCTTTAGTGGTCAAGCTAGATCTTAAGTATTTAAATGAAATGATTAAGTAATAAAATATGCAAAGAGTGAAAGTGATATGATGTTTCAAGGGGTGTATGAAGATGTTGGCTTAAGTGTCTGCGTGTGAACGCAATACGCACACAGGTGCGCCCTCTACTATGACGTCACAAAGGGCGGGGTCCTCTCGTTAAAGGCACTCTGCTTGCATCGTCGCGGAAGGGTGTGCAACATGTGGGATGGGGTTGGATGACCGACGCGGACGGGCGCATCGTCGCCAGTATCGTCCTGAAAAAGTAACATTGCTCTTCTTAAGAACATTC
>NW_017305288.1:1654678-1656262 GCF_001594115.1 Trachymyrmex septentrionalis
TGGCGTTCAGGACGCCAGTATCGTCCTGAAAAAGTAACATTGCTCTTCTTAAGAACATTCTCTCGCCCTTCGATAAGTAGTCGCGACGACGTTTTGCCGTCAAGGGTGAAAAGTGGGCCACGCGTGCTGTCGTTATCCTCATGAGATGCAGGCATGCTACACAACTCTCGGACTATTGTCTCGCAGCTTTCTCTTTATTCCTCATTACTATTTAATGGCGAATTAACCACGGTCCACAACTTCTGCAGGCGAAAAATATCCGCAAAAAGGTCTTGATCCGCCCAACAGTTACGGCACTTAAAGAGCGTGAGAATTAGAGTTAATAGCAGATGCTTTGAATGTGCGCTCCCTGCCGCCTTTTATGAAGTCATTAAAGGGTTATTGCGAAGATGACATTTTCGCGCAGAATATATTACTTCAATTCTACATTTTGTCACTGCTGTTGAATATTCTCTTTGATAAATCAAATCCTTCGGAATATCTTTTGATACGTATAAAATAATCATTGTGTAACGTTAAACTACAATTTTTTTTTTTATAAACATAAAATTGTAGAGATAAAGTTTTTTTAGTTAAAAAATAAATCGTTGCGAGTAATTTGGATCGCTTTTGGTCGCAATTTCGTCAAAATGGAGCTCAAACGCGATAGACGGCCGAGCACAAGGTGTTTGCCGTAAATGCACTCGACAATTTCTTTCTCGGCGGAGAGTCTTAGAAGAGGGTCATTTTCCGTCTAATAACATTTCCACCTGTATTCGACAGTGGAGTACCGAGTACTTCGTCGGTGCATCTATCGAAATTGGGTTTCAATTTTCTACCTTTTAACCGCACGATAGGTTAGAAGAACATATGTTCCGATAATACATTAGGTACATCTACTGTACATCCATACGTGTGAAAGGGCGCATACGGATCGAGAGATGTAATCGTAGTAGGAATCCCTAGCAGAATGTTCGGAGTTCTTAGAGTGGATGACGACTTATGTGCATCACGGGAAAGCGCAATCGGTCGGTTACATAGGTGCGAGAATTGCTATCGACTGTGATACTCTGATCAGTCTACATGGAACCACGAAGAGGTATGTTGAGAAATCCTTGATGCATCCGCAGAACTACACCGAAAGATCGATCACGATTGCACCCACGAAACAGATATCGTCGAGTTTGACGACGATCGTAGTACAATTTCGGAAGTAAATTCTGTAGTAAACGGGAACGGATGATTTGTTTCGAGTGCGTGTCGGAAGCTTCAAAACACGGGGATGCAATAATAGATCGAGAGAGACTGAAATAGAGAGAGAGAGAGAGAGAGAGAGAGAGAGAGAGAGAGAGAGAGGAGGGGGTAAAGACAAAAAAGAGAAAAGATAAAAGATTTTTATTATTTGCATGGTTTGATTAACAATTAATATTACTTCTCATTTCGATCAGTTCAATCTAGTCTTTAATGATAAAATTGAAAAACAAATTTTTGCAACTTTGAATACTTTAACATAAAAATGAAATTTCTTTGGAAATATATTTTATAGACAATTGAAACAAGAGAGAGAGATTTTGTTTTGCCAGCTCTCTCTCTCTCTCTCTCTCT
>NW_017305288.1:1656362-1667720 GCF_001594115.1 Trachymyrmex septentrionalis
TTATCTCGCATGAACGTAAAAATGAATGAATCCCGCCACGTCAATTTTGCGTGTAAAAAGGAATATAAAAACGATGCACTTCATTACGCTTGTATACTTCCCGTATTTTCGTTAAAAACCATAGCATCCATATTGATGCCCAATTGTTTAGATTTTTAACGTTTAGGTTTTTAACGTGCAAGATGAAATATCTAGAATTTTTAGCAAGCTACATTATAAACTGGTATGAGTTATTGACCAACGATGTAAATGCATTTTGACCTTAGCGTTTTTACCTCTCTCGAAATAACTCTATTAAAAAAGATAATAGAATTATATCTCTTAAATACGTACAGCACAATTACTTACTGTCTTATTTCATCTCGTTGAAGATGTGCAATTTATCAGTTTTACAAACAGAAATATTTTTGTCTGAAATGCAACATAATTTTAATAATTTAAAAAATATCATTTTTGTACGAATGTTAAAAGACTTAGTTTGAGTAAGTCAATTGTTACAAAGCTGGTACCACTATTCTTGACGAGACATTACAATCCAGTCGCACAAAACTGTTACAAACATAACACACTGTTAAAAGATATTTTTACAAATGCAAATAATACTATGTTTGTAATACTACTCTATTTATTATGGAAATGTACAAATTTTTATCGCACTGGCAAGACTTGCAGAAGGTAATTTGCATTTGTGAAAATATCTTTTAACAGTGTGTTATGTTTGTAACAGTTTTGATGCAATGATAAACATAAATAGATTATCATATGTATCTCTACTGAAAGCGAATCACATCACATGTGATTGAATTAAATAGATTAATTATTTCATTTATATCGATTATTGCCATTTTTTTAATAAAAGAAAAGATTATTTATCTTGTATGCTTTAATAATATCTTAAAATGTTTTTTATAATGTGAAAAATGGCGGAATAATATCATTACAATTTTATAGTTTTTATCTCTATTGATCATGATGTCAATCAATATGCAAGAGATTGAAGGGTAATCGAGAGTTTAATGAGTTGATTCAGTTAGGTATACCACTTCATCGCTTCTCTCTCGATAATATACAATATTAAGAAATTATGTATGTTATATATGTTTAGTTTTTATATTTTCACAACAAATATAGTGCATGATCAAATAGCCATACGTATCTTATTACATTTTCAATGTTATTATGATATTAATTTTTATTTACTCCGAAATTTGTTTTTTGTATTATATAATATATTCAGGCAACACGATCTGGATATTTGCAAACAGTTTTAGCATGTGTAAAATATTGGCATAATAGGCCAGAACGGAATTTTCCTTGACAGGTGCTAATTAAAATAAGCGCGCATTGTTTGCATTATTAGCTTTACCATTTGTGCATGCTTCCGAGAAGTCAGCTGTGAAATTTGTGTACCAATTAGAATTACAATATACGAAATCCGATATGGAATATTTTTTTACACATACACAACACATGCATTATAGTTGAATAAATATCAAATATCCTGTTATGAAAGTGTAACTAAATATCTTTTTCCATATACGAATGCAACAAAAATAAATTCTTTAAAAATTAATGTTTGAAACATTAATTGCTGCTATATATCATTTAACTATGGAAAAGTTTGTCTCGAAAATATATATCACAATGAAAATCAATTAAAGCTAATATTTAGGTGAATTATATTTTTATAATTCACATTATCATATGTAAATGAATATAAATATATCACATAATTTATTGTACATCTCGTATTTAATAAAAATTATCTGAGTTTGCTTGATCTAATTTTGTCTCCCATATCCGGGCGCAATATTTGCATTCTGATATTCTTAGCAACATCTGCAAGTAATAACCGACGGAGTTTATAAATTCTTCAGATTTACATAAGGATACTTCAAAGTGTTGAAGTATTGATTGATGTTATTTGTAATATTTGTATATTTTTAAATGTTTTGCATATTGCGAAATGACCGATTTTGGATATTGCAATTATTATATAAATTTTCTTTATATAACTAATGTAATAAAATTATAATGTTGATTTTTATTAAATACATGTAGTATTACTTCAAGACCTTCGAGTAATATCAATAAAAGTAGATTTTTACAAAGCAAGAGATTTCTTTCTCTCTTGTAATTAAGTTTCTTCAAGCATACTCAGACTATCTATTATTAATCCCCGAGACAGTATCCACGTCGCCAAAGTTCAAATACATCGAAGATGTTCCGCTTGACGTTCGTAGACATTACGGATGAATCAGCACAATTGCTGACTGGCACTTCGTTGCAATCGAATTTAGTAGCATTCAAGGTAAAGACGAGTCAGTACGCGTACCTGTATCTCAATGTAAAGACAGGGCCGCGAAAGGGAGAACTAGTTCGTAACTAGTTTCTCTATCATGACTGTGGCTGCGTGTCCTCCAGTGAGAACAATGTCGATACACATATATATCTTTCACCAATAACGAGCCAGCGCGCAAAAGGAGGCATGGACTTGCATGTCGACCGGAGTTAGGACGATATCCCGAACTTACTCAGGAGAAAGTTTCGGCAAAGAGGCGGACAGAAGGACTGAGGAAGGTATAGACCAGAGTGTGATAGACGAGCAAGTACCGAGTTGACAGAGCAGAAACGAGAAAAAACGAAATACGCGCTTATCTTTCCACTTTACCGAATTTATATCCAATTAAAGGTCAAAAGAGCTCGACTCTCTTAATTGGTGCTAGTGTTCTGAATAGGAAGCACTCCAAATCGATTAAATTAATCAATTATTTATCAAGACAGCTATTGTAACTATTTCCTGCAAATGATGCATATATTGCGCTATTAACAGAGTTTATATCTTTTTAAATTAAAAAGAGATGAGGCAGAAAGTTTGTTAATACTAAAGCATATGTACACGCACGCACATACACACACGCACGCACGCACGCACGCACGCACACACAACAGTGTGGTAACTTAAAATAAGAGATACTTTTTATGCATATTTTATGTTTATTTCTGTTTACAGACATAGAAGTTGAAATATATATGTAGTTCCCTAAAATGGAGATTTGATTACTTGAATATTGTTGAAACCATAAAATATAAGAAAATTATAATTCAGCAAATAGGGAATTAACGCTGTAATACGTACGCAATCAATTTCAATATTATTGAATTGTATGTATCCTAATTTAATTATTGATTTGTAGTATGCATGTTTCGGCTAACTTTTTAGTCGTCTTCAGTACGTACGGATAATTCTATGTGGAAACGTAAATGTAGAGATGTATAAAATTAAACTACGGTATTCGCATGATTTTCCTTATTTATGCAGATATTAAAAATAAGGAAAATTCAATAATTGAAATTGATTGCGCACGTATTACAGTACTAATTCCTTATTTGCCGAATTTATTATAATTTTTTTATATCAGGGAATTTAGATTATTATTCGTATAAAATATAAGAAAAAAAAGTTTAATATTGAAAATTTTTATGAATTTTTTTATGCATTTTATAATTAATCTATATTGATAGATCGTATTTGCGTGACAATTTCAATTGAAAAATATTATGACACGCGGTAATTGGATGTCAAGATTTATTGACTTTAACAACAGTAAATTAAAAGAATTATAGAAATGCTATTTCCAGAAAAGAAAGATCGGACCTATCTTTTCCAACTTTTTTACGAGCTTTGAATATATGATACGGTAACTCAAAATAAAAAGTATATATTTACTGTATATATTTTATGTGTCGATTTATAGGAGTTGAAATAGTTCCCCGATATTAAATCAAGATATTCGATTACGATTGCGAATATCGCCGAAACCATAAAAAAATATGAAAAAATATTTTTAAACGTTGAAGTTTTATGAATCTTATATTTATGTATCTAGATTTGTCGAGAAAATCGAGCATTTTTCCAAGAAGTAACAGTTGAAATATATCGCAGAAATGAGCTTCAATTAATTAAATTCAATATCCATACAAACGTAAAAGTACCTGTCATTATTTGAAACGAGATGTAATTTTTTCGCAAAAAAGAAATTTCTTCTGCGGGCTGAAAAATACTATTGAAGATTCTCAAGAAACAGAAAGATGTCATCGAATTTTTCTCAATAATAGTTTTCGACAGTAATCTTTTTATTGACTGTCCATTTTCAACGGAAAGAGTCTTTCTTTCGTTGAACTAGTCATGCGATCGAAGTAACTTTTATTAAAGAAAAATGTAGAAGAATTCAGTATTTATTTGATAAAATAATATCAAGTTTTCTTCGACGGAATTAGATTATAAGAAGAGATCAAAGTTCTGCTTGGATGAGTTACTAAGATTATCGGGTAGCGAGTGCTGTTTCTATGAGAGAATCAAATACATCCCATGAGACGCAATGAAATGTAGTTTTCGCGATAGATAGTGCACAAAACATGAGCTTGTAATTTAACATAAATTTAAATTGTGAAAAAAATATTTATGCTTACGCAAAAATATTTTAATATGCTCAAAATACATGCATTTGAATGTCACATTTGCACTTCGTTATTTGACGATGGAATCTTAGAAAATCGAAAATGTGAACATGAGCAAGATAATTTTTTCTTAGAGTTTATCTTGAACATATGATAATCATGGGACAACATTGTATATCGTATTGTCTTTAAATATTGCAACTACCATATTTTCAGGATAAATTTTAAAAGAAAATTCTCTCCATGTACAAATTATAAAAATAGAGTATATAAATAAAATTCTATATATATAATATGTGAATTAAATTATATACTATATCCAAATTCGTAATAATAAATTGTCACGTGTACACAATTACATACCAAATGCATAATAAATATCAAAGCTAAGTAATATTCGTGAAATTAATTTAAATGATATGAGATCTTTATTCACATTTTGTGTTAAATTATTTTCTTTCTACGAGCAGCAACGTAATCGACTATAGATGTTAGAAAGTTCAAGATAATTTCTCTTTTAGTGTCGCTATTAAGGATCTACAATTGCATTCTTCGTTCAAATAAGTTTAATTGAGCGAGGAGGCTGTAAGCAACCTTGCTTTATTATCAGAAATAATAACACTGTTTTTTTAATTATACCTTTTGCCATGATTTTTATGTTATAAGAAATTTTTATGCATATATGTACTACGTTTTTTATGTCTAAAATTAATGAATTATTGATATAATTCAGATGTAAATTGATAGTAATATTATATATCGTCCTTTTTGCAAACGATAATGATAACTTTTCGAAAAGATATACTCATTATTTTTGTAAAATCCATATTTTTGTTTGCGCAATATTAAGCCGATTTATTATTCTCCTGCTACATTACTCTCTAGAATAATATAATGATAACAACATTATTCATAATTGTATAAAAAATATATTATAGTATAATTAATATTTGGTTTGTAATATTTATTCATATTATATTTTTATTTTAATATATGTTCATGTAATACTCCTACTCTTGGGCTTTTACGTCACATATATATTTTTCAGTGTCCTCATTTTCCACATCACGTCGAAGTTTGTGTGTGTTGTTCTGATCAAATTTGGATTTAAATGTTATTATTTATGAAGAATGATTTATTAAAAATTGAATGCTTTTCAATACTGTTGACAAGACATAACTGATGCAGTTATTGAATATATGAAAATGGCATGTATCTTCTTTATTTCTGATATAATCGTCTTTACGTTAAATACAAAATTAAAGAATTTATCATCACGCGTCTAAATAAAAACATTTTTGCAACTTTATTTTTATTATAGTTACACGGAATGCGTAAGAATCCCTAGAAAAACAAACAATTAAAAATGGTAATGGTATAATATAGTAGTGACATCAATAAACGTAATAATAGATAATAGCTGGTGAGGGTGGGACATTCGAAATGATGTTATTTGTGGCAAGATCGGAATAGTAACATATTTTCAATGTGGATCAGTCGGTTGATGGTCCAAAGTCGACTGTTCGCGTCTGTGTTGTCCGAGACTAACCGCGTCCCGACGCTTGCGCCGCAGGTTCCACGACTCCGTTAGACGGCGCCCCGACGCTGGTACCGTCGGGCGAAGCGATCGGTCGGGCCAACAGTCAGCCTCCAGTGAGCCAAGCAAGCTCTCTTTCCCTCCCTCACGTTCCCCCGTCACATATACATGCACACGTATACACTGGATACACGCAGGCACACAACTACATACAAAAACGCAGTTACATACACACGTACAGGTACACGCGCACGTACATTCTCTCGCTCTCTCTCGCTCTTCTCTCTTTCTCTCTCTCTCTCTCTCTCTCTCTCTCTCTCTCTCTCTCTCTCTCTCTCTCTCTCTCTCTCTCTCTCTCCGCCAACATCCTGCGAGAGTCTCCATCCACCGAACGACACGAGAGGGAGTTCGAGTTCCTGGCTCGTCCCTCACGGCTGCAGTGCGTTTCCAAACACCCATGAGACAACCTCGAACTACTCGTACGCACGCACGCACGCATGCACACGGTATTGAAGAGACACGAGGATGAAACGATCGAGACGTTCCCGAGGCTTCTTATAATTAGTGCTAAAAAGTCGACGAGTTGGCCGCTGGACAGCCAACGACACGCGACTGTGTCATTGATATCAATACAAATTCGTTTTTTCTGCCCCTATTTTCCGTCTGTTGGATTAATTGACCGTCGTATTAATCTCTCTGTCAGATATCCGCGAGATATCCAAACGATATGATAAGCTTCCACTCATAAGCTCGAGTGAATTGTGTTGACTGTCGAAGGACTGAGAAGTTATATGTGTGCGTCGGGAAGGCCCCATGAGACCAATTGTGCTCTCAGTCAAAGTACGCGAATTGAATCTCGTCCCGATAATGTTATTTTGCAACGTATCCGATTCGCAGCTTCATCTTTGGTGCTGAAGTGTTTGAAACACGGATAAAGGAAACGGTCTTTTAGAGTTTTAAAGATGCAATGTTGAGAATATAGTGTAGCATCGTGACTCGATTGAAGATTTTTACGTGAGTCATACCGACTTGTATTTGCTCCGGATACAGAGGGAGGAAATTTACATACACGGAAATAACAATTTTCGTAAAAGATAAGACGTACTCCGTCAGAGGCGAAATGTCTCTGGTAAAGGGAAATCTACGATACTGTCAGAGCCGAAGAAAAAGGTAGCACTGTTAGATTATTAAACGGAGATCAAATCAAAAACAGAGCTAAAAGTATCAACTTGAAAGAAATTAAGCATTATCGACTAGTTCAAGTTGCACGTTGCGAGATAGAGAAGCTCTCTTACAAATCGGATGAAAACAAGTTCGTTCGCAAAGAGAAATTGGAGAAGAATTTTCTCATTTACTACGTCAAAAATCAAATTCAGGAATAGTTAGAGTGAAGGGATTCAAAGGGATGTCCGATAGATATCATGAATTACTACTGAAAATTTGAGTATTGCGGAGCAACGAATGGCATCTCGTTTCGAGACCAAGAAGCGACATTGATGAAATAAACATTTTCATATTAATTCTTATTGTCAATGCTATTTTACAACAGTTGAACGTAGATCGTTGGAAATCGTGAGTGAACTTATGAATGGATCTACTTAATCTAATGACCTAGTGCCGTATGAAAGAGGGTTAGAACGAGAGACAAGGAAACGGAACGTGTTATTACAGCGTAATGAGCTCCATAATATGTAAATAGGTGTACATACGGGAAAGTTCTTATATTATTATATTAGCGCGCGCGATTTCTTTAAAGCAAAAGAACGATTTTACGTCATTTAAGTTTTTTCTCCCTCTTGCTTCTCCTCCCTCTCTCTCTCTCTCTCTCTCTCTCTCTCTCTCTCTCTCTCTCTCTCTCTCGCTCGCTTTTTCTCTATATATTTCTCTGTCCTCTTCCTCTTGATTGTTTGTTCCTACGTATCACAAAATATCTTCATACACATGTCTTGTATTTAATAATAGAGTTTAGATTAAGAATATATGCGCTTTTAACTACGTACGATTGATAAATTGCTAATTCCGTGTACATTTAGAGAAGTTATTAGTAAGGCCTGCACATGGCTCGTGAGTAGCACTTTCGGACTCGCGTTAATATATATTACATATATTACATATTACATACAGCATAAATACGTGTACATATTTCTACAATCTATAATCTCTATCGTTCTGATTTGTCTCACTGATTTTGTAGTATTCGAAAAGCAGGTCGGAGCAGTACGGGTATCCAGCGCTTAGCCTTTTAGCCCCGGCGCGATAATTAATTAGCTCGCGGGCATCGTTAGAATGAAACAACGTCGAGCCGCGCGTAGGACTTGAGGAAAGAAAGCGAGAGAAGAAACACAAATTGAAGTGAAACGAGGAAATCGCGTTTTCGTCACGAAAGAGGAAACGTACGAACGCGTAAATCAATTATCGAGTTTTAGACAAAATCATGTCTCACGACTGTGTCAAAACGGCTGTCATCTTGTAAAATTACTTTGGGGATCTATCCTAAAGAGAAATTTCTCACGATCATTGGCACTTTCTCAAGAGATCTTTTCTCGCTTCATTTACCTCCAGGCTATGTAGGCTGCTCAAGCTTAATATAAAGAAAAGGTAAAAAAAGGGGACCAATTTTTTACTCTTATTCTCACAGCCTCTCTCTCTCTCTCCCTCTCTCTCTCTCTCTCTCTCCCTCTCTCTCTCTCTCTCTCTCTCTCTCTCTCTCTTTCTTTTCTTTTCTATCTTATCTATCTTTCTCTTTCACTTTCTCTATCTATCTTGATACTCTTAATCAAGTCGCCCACTGGACTATCTATAAATCTCTGTACACTCTGTCCGTGTTAAGTCTGTTGTGGACCAGTGAATGCAGGAAATACGAGGAATGGAGTCGCGACTCATGCAAGCAATAAATTAGAGACCAACTAAGTATGACCACGGCACCGAAAACGTAACAGAAGTAACGTTACGGCTACAACGGTAGGAAACCGAAGGTGTCAGTTACGCCGAAATTAGCTAAATTTAAGCTAAACTAGATTCTAAAAGATTTGGTCCAATAGAGGAAAAAAAGGCGGTTAATAATTATCAAAAATTGTGAAATTTTAATCGCACTGTGTTAGTTGCGCTAAGGAAAATTAATATAAACGTGAGTGCCGTGAATTCCAAAATTACGCGTGCAAAGTAGTAATATCAAAATTTTCACAACTTAAGTAAAAAAGAAAAAAGATTTAAGCAAAAAAAAAAAAAAAAAGATTTTTTTTATTAAACTATCGTGATTCACGTCTTTAAAATACGCATCGATTACAGTGGGAACAAGCTCTACCAACAAAGTTGGTTTCGCAAATCAACGTTTGTTTGATCCAAAAAAATAATCTTCAGCGAGAGACAACGGCTTCCAGAACGAGCCGAGAGGACGAAGAAGAGCACGTGTGGACGTATTTACGTATTCGACAACGATGGCATTATCCTGAAACGGGCATGACGCCCTTGGCCTCGAGATGCGACGAGACTACCACCCTCCTACTGTTGCTGCTACTCGAGCTGGCACCCGGGGCACGTTGCTATTCGCGCGCGGCCGCAACCTCAGCTTCGTCTTTACCGAGATAGCATTTACAGTCCCCGGCGAGGGTGCGAGTGATGCCGCTTCTCGGCAGCATTATGACCATCGCCGTCGATAATCCGACAACGGCGTCCACGAGCGTCTTTGAGGGGAACATGACGTGGTCTCGACCAGTCACTGGTGGCTCTACGTTTCCGAGTAACGAGGCCCTTTCAACACGTGCGATCCCGAACGGTAAGCAACATCGGCGTCCAGCCGTGACAGCTACCAGTGGTCGTGTTAGTCGCCTCCTTGGCGGTAAAGGTGCTGAGAAAGGATCAAGCAAGAACGCTGCTAAAAACAACGAAAAACACGTTGAGAGAGACGGTAAAGACGAGCGTAACGGCACCACGACGACCGGAAAAGAGGGCGTCGAGGCAATAAAAAAGGAAGCTTCCCACCGTTGCGATCGGACTTCAGAAACTCAAATTTGCGGCAGAAACACCGTAGGCGCGGCAAAGAGTAGTGGGGAAACTGCATTTACTGGTGAAGAAAAGGGGGCAGGGCTAAGTACTGGGGGTGGCAGCAGTGAACAAAGTGTTGATAGCATAGGCAGTACTACCGATAGTGTAAGTGTGAGTACAGGTATATTAAACAGCACGGAGGAGGAAGTCGCGATCGAATACGGGAAGGATTTGTTGCTCTTCGGTTTTAGCGACACAATGGAAGACGCAATTAATTCGTTCAACGATTCGTTTAACGGAAGCTCCCGCCATTCCTGGAATATTAGTTTGTACAATAACGAGACTTTAATTGTTTTTGGGGAGGGTATGTACCCATCAGGATATACTCTCCCGCATATTATACTGGCGTCTATCCTCGCGACGCTACTAATGATCGTGATCGTTGTGGGAAATATGTTGGTAATAATTGCCATAGCTACGGAGAAAGCGCTCAAGAACATACAGAATTGGTTCATAGCCAGCCTTGCGGTAGCGGACTTTTTTCTTGGTCTCGTGATCATGCCATTCTCGCTCGTTAATGAGATCATGGGTTACTGGATCTTTGGGTATTGGTGGTGTGACATTCACTCTGCCATGGACGTGTTGTTGTGTACGGCCAGTATCATGAATCTGTGCCTAATCAGCTTAGATAGGTTTTGGAGCATTACACAAGCAGTCGACTACCTGAAGAAAAGAACACCAGCCAGAGCCGCGCTTATGATTGCCCTCGTCTGGATACTATCGGCGCTTGTTTGTATACCACCATTACTCGGATGGAAAAGACCCACTCCGGAGGAAGAATATCCTAAATGCGAGGTAAGTTACAATGTTATCAAATTAGAGAATTATTATTTTCTTAGTTACTCATTAATTATCAATTACCATCTCGACTATAATTACGTAATCTGAGTTATCGATGAATAAAATTAATATCAAACACAGATAATTATGTAAGAATTTCAAATTGTAACAAATCACTCTCAGACATTATATTGAGATATAGAAAATTAAATTATATATATTATATATTGTATATTGTATTAGGTTTCTCTAATAAATCGAAAAATTGAAACATTACTGCGAAAATAGACAAATATCATCTGTACCTTTAATTTATTTATCTTTTCTTGTTATTAATATATTTTTTATTATGAATTGTTGCTTAAGAATTATTACAGGGAAGAAAACAGTGACTCGAATTCAGATGCTTTATAAACAATTATGAAATGTACCAGATAAAATTTAATTTTCAATCGTTAACTCCAGTAATTATAATGAATACAATGAATTCTATTTGCCATAATAATTAACAATTGCATTGTCCTGTAGAGTGATGT
>NW_017305288.1:1667741-1673245 GCF_001594115.1 Trachymyrmex septentrionalis
TATATATACATATACATATACATATATCTTCCTTAAAGCTTTTTTGGTAAAAAAACGTTTTTTTCTTTCCAATATTACTGTACTTTTGTAATTTTGAATTTAATTAAACTGACTTTGAACATATAAGGATACTCTTTTTCTTTTGCATAAAGGTCAATCATAATAAACAAATAATATTTAAATAATTTAATAACAATTGAAAGATCGTACTAAGTATACCCTATCAAGTTTGTATATTTTTGTGAAACGTTCAATTAAGAAATATTTTCTTTAAATGTAATGTTTCTAATTTTTGGAACATTATATAAGAGCCTTTTTATTTTAAAATTTTTAACAAATTCAAATTGTTGAAAAAAAATTTTTTGAATTTTGTTTCCTATTTTTATTGTAATTTTTTTATTAATAAAGATACATACATTTGCGTATTACCGTTATATTTCTTAATTTCTGGAGTTTTGATTAAAAAAATTGTTACAATATGTTTATTTTTATGAAAATTATAAACAATCAAAGTTAAATTGGGTATGTCATACTGAATGAATATTATCCTTGTGAAACTAATTGTGTAACGTTTAAGAGTGCGTGTTTACGCGTGCGCGCGTGTGTGTGTGTGCGTGTATGTGTGTGTGTGTGTGTGTGTATACGGTGTTACGAAATTTGCAAGTAAAACTACAGTAAGAAAGTTTTCAAAAAATTAAATGAAATAGTTATTTGTAAATTTTTATTTTAAGTAATAGTTTGTGAAATAATAAGGTATATAAATATAATATGTCAATCAGGACTACGTTTGAACGGACTATGTTTAAACGCTGAAAGCGTTATTTACTAATACTGTCGCATGATTCATGGTGGTCATCTATAATTTAAACGTAATTTATAATTGGCTATATTTAAAAATATCTCAAAAACTATTTTATTTGAAATAAAAATGTATATACAACCTTTTTACTTAATTTTTCAAAAACTTTTTTGTACTTTGATCACGAATTTTGGAATACCCTTTATATATATATATATCACACAGACACACACACAGACACACACACACACACACACACACACACACAAATACATATGTTCATGTACAATGAAAGTAGTGTAATTATTATATAAAAGATGAAACGTTAACAAGCATAAACTTTTTAAGAAAGAGGGTATAGGAAAAAATACAGAATTTGAGATTTTATATCTTTAAAATCTTTTTTATCCGCGTATTGTTAAGCAGGTGAGTATATAGTCAAAAAAGAAAGATCATATAGTCAATATATAATCAATTTCCAATCCGAGTATTTTCGATATATCCTGTGGATACACGAAGAGAAAGAAAATAAGATGAGAAGTTCAGGCAGGCCATTGCCTTTCATGAAATAGCGAAACCCATCCTTAGCCTCTTGAATCCTGTTCACGCTGATCTCCACAAAACGATACTGTGAATTGGATTTCTATGCGCGACGGTTCGGTCTACTGGACTGACATGCTGAAACTCGCATCGTTTTTTATTATCTTGTTTATCTTATTATCTTATTATCATTTACGTAAACTAGACATTTATCATTGGTTGCTTTTATGAGATTATTTAGAATTCTAATATGATAAAAAATATAATATGTTACAATTACAGTTCACATGTTACAATTACAGTACATTATCTAAATGATTACCATAGATATAAAAATTTGAAATATTGAAGCGTATAGTAAATGATCGTTTTATTAAAATTATTTCATAATTATAAGATATATGAATGCTTTCTATAAATTTTTGGAATTTTTCTTGTCATTTGAGAAATTAGAAGATTAACTGTCTTTCTGCGATTTATATGCAGCTTTTTATTAGCGGAAAATACATAATCTATTAGAAAATAAAAAGTACTTTTGGCGCTATTACAATATAATTGTACGCGCTGGCGCATGATTGAATGCATCCTTAAACTTCCAACGGAACTAATTAGCGGATATAATTGAGCCATACATTTCTACAACGTATAGTGACAAAACTTGTTTGCTACACGAATCGCTAATATGGATTATACAGTGTCTTGTAAATACGAGAGGGAGAGAATTAAAGAGTAAGAGAAAGAGGAAGGGGGGGGGAGAGAGAGAGAGAGAGAGAGAGAGAGTGAGAATATGTATGTGTGTGTGTATATTTTATATGCATTTATACGCGTTTATTGTTTTTGTTCATGTCTACATAAAATATATTCCAAGCTCAATAACAGTAAGTGATAAACTGATCGCATATCTTTCTCATTACTGTAACTTCCATAATGACGAAGCATTATATGCAACTCGAGAATCTATCTGCTTAAAATAAAAATTGTTAATTGCATTAAAAATTATTATTATTGTTATATATTAAATAGTATTATGTATACATAATATATTAAAATTAGCGGAAAAATAGAAAAGAATAAATTCGATCACGAATAGAGTTTAATTTCGTCACCTCGTATTTGAATGAAGCAGCATATCGTGACGATAATAGTGATCATTACGTGCACGAAAATCGTGTCCATTAGAAAAATACGATGAGCGGTAAATGAAGATCTTGAATACGTCGACCGAAAATGAAATGTGTCATTTAAAGATCAGTTGGATTTACAAATGACACGGTCTGTTGCAAAAGAGTTGAAATTCAATTCTTGATCGTTGGTTGACCTGTTATTAATATATACTGTTGCAATGTCAGTTTTGAATACCATATTAAATTATAAAATTAAACTGAAAAAACTGAATGTGTTAAACCCGATAAAATTTAATTCTATCTGCATTATTAATAAAAATAAAGAGTTATCGTCCAAATAGTGACAAAGAGTCGTTATTTAATTACACGACAATTATAAAAAACAGAAGTTTTTAAAAATTTCTTTTTTTCTTTTTACTATTTATTATCCTTTAAGTAGAAAATCCTTTCAATACTTTCTTTTGAGAGAACGTTCTGATGAACAGATGATACATGAACATCTGTTAAACCACATCCTACTATCCTTTTTTGCTCTACCACTTTCTACTATACACGCCATTATGGATCAATAATCTTGTTTCACAATTTCTTGTTCTCTTTCACATCCTTTTTCCTTATTCAACGGAAGATGTGACATGAGGTTCTTTCAACCGACAATATTGCCATTGGATTTTTCTGACTAGTAACAAATGGAAGAGCGACAAGCACTACGCGACCGGAAAAGGTGGACCGCAATCGCAATCATCGCGGTTTAATCTTTTAATACGATTAGATTGACGCTTTTTAGCTATTAACAAGGACGAATGGAAAGCGCGATTTGTCTTCTTCACTGTTATCCGCTTATCTTTATTTCACGAAGCTTAGCACGACTGCTAAGAAAATAATACACTTCGTCTTGTATTGTAGAACGAGGTTTTATTATACAAAATAGTCTAAAAAAATAATCGGATGTTCAGTTACAGATTTCAGTTACATTTTATGATAAAATTAATAAAATTGATTTTTCTTTGACGAACATAATTGATGAAGATAAATTGATAATTTACGAATTCTTTTTATAAAATTTATATATTCTATTGAGTAATACTTATGGTAGATAACGTTACATAACAGAAATTATCTAAGGAGACATTTAACATCTCTGAAGAAAACATCGATATTCTTAATGTGATTATCTATTAGCGATAGAAAAATTATAACTCGATGTTTTCTCACAATCTTCTATGTACGTAATTCGAATAGATTTTATGACACATTTTACATATGTGAATTATTACGTATATACTTCAGTTATTTATGAGTAATACAAATTATGCCTACAAATAGAAATAATATCAAAGAAGAATTAAGCTATGACAAAATCTAGTTAAATACAAAGTTCTGTTTTTGACATATTTTACATCCGAAACGTGAGCACTTATAAAACGTTTTGTAAAGTTTACAGCATCCTCCGAAGTATCTGCATTTGTTAGAGAAAATACGCACAAGAAGAGAGAGAGGGGGGGGAGGGGGGGATAGAGAGAGTTAGATGGAATACATTTAGGGAGGAAGTAGTTCTCACTTGTGTCTTTTAATGCGATTAGTTTAGTAGCTTCACGATGATGCAACAACGAGCAACGGAGTGAAAACTATCGTTTACAATAGAATTGCAATTATCTCTAATAAGCATCGTGTTTAATATGTGGCTTTTACTTATCGATTGTATCGTAAAAAAGCGAAAGGATTTTACTTATTTTGTATTTTAATATATTTTTAATACACGATAAAATATTTTTTTAAATAAATATAATTATTTTTTTAACTTCTTTTTTTAATATGAATCGAAATCTGTATAAATTTCTGAATATGCGAGTGCATTACAATTGAAAATAGTTTGATTATTATAAAACTTTAAAGCTAAGATTTCTTTTTATCATGTATTTCTTAAATATGATGTGAGATTGTATTTCAAATAGTTTGAAAGAATAATATTTCCTTGTACATACACAAATTATAAAATAGTCGTAAAAAAAGAAATCTTACTAATGTGACGCTTTAATTAATTATGATCCCAATTTATCAAAATTTTCTATGCATTTTTTATCAGTTATTATTATATATAAACAAGTTTATATATAATAAACATATTTACGAAGAAATTTATTTGATTGACTCATTCATTTGTAAGCAAATTTATTCGTATTTATAAAAGGAGAGATGCGAAATCAATCACTAAATGAATTTTAGCTTTTTACGACGAAACAAGAATACAAATTTTTGATGTAAAGTTTTGTAAACATAAAATCGGATTACATCATTGTTGCTTTTAATTTATTTATACGAAGATAAGAATTAATTTAATAGGAAAATTTTTTTCCACTTTATTTTTGTAAAATTATACGCGAAATATGCTGCACATTCATTAACATATTAAAACAAAACATTTTTAAAGAAAATACGAGTGATAATACTACTGTAGCATTGTAATAATTTTTTGCAAACATTAGTATTATTAAATTCGTATTTTTCTATATACTACTGTATTTTAATTATTAAGAAAAGTAAGTACATATCGATTTATCGCTTATTAAGTAGAAGAAAATCGTATTGAAAAGTTGAATGGTTCAGGAAAGCAGAAAATACTATGAAACTTTAAATAGCTCTCAGTTATAATGATAAATTTTTCCTGTATCAGAAATATTTGAGGGATTAGAAGTAAGTTTATGCTCAAACTGCTTTACTAATATTTTTCTTGTGGCATATTGATTAATAAATTATTAATTCTGATTTATTAAATTCCGTGTTGCATAATTTATTAATATATATCATAAGAATTTTAATAAAAGCATCATTTTATTTTAAAAAAAACATTTTTTTATGATTCCTGTATGATAATTGTATATGTACATGTAATACATTACTCAGATATAAAATATAAAAAAAAAACGTTGTTGCATATAATATCTAAATACATTCGTTTAGAACAATATAGTAAATTATTAATATTTCATAAATAATATTTGTAAAATGACATTCATATATGTATATATATATACATATAT
>NW_017305288.1:1673345-1683444 GCF_001594115.1 Trachymyrmex septentrionalis
ATCTGGATGCATATGTGATAATATTTCGCATAAAAGCATTAGTACTTCGGTCATAGGAAAAGTTTACTTTAGAAAGCATTTTGTTGCATTTTGTATTGTTAGTGAATTATTAAAAGCACACGAAAGTGTGTTTACATATTGCAACTTAACACACAATCCTCTTGCAGAATTTTGTATAAGTATATTTCTTATATATACTTATATGTATATTTCTTATATATACTTGTACTTATACTATTTAATATATATAATATGTACGTATATTTAATAGTTATAAGCATAAAGCTACTAAAATAATTAAATTTCTGGAAATTGTGAAAAAAAACTTTTTTTTCAATTTAAACTAAACAAGAAATAATTTAAAATTATTTAAATAAAAGTCACTAGTCACTACGTATCTAAAAAACATATATATATTTTTTTAATGACGTTTTCTTTGTTTCATTATAGAAGTTATTGCGGTACTAAATATCGTCTAGTACTGCGTGAAGCGAATAAATCTAGCGGAATAACGCCTATGCAAATTTATTCCATCTTGCTGATTGAGAGACACAATTACTAAATATAAAATTACCAAGAAGATTGTATAAAGTCGTATAGGAATCTCATCATCATTCGTGTGTGAAGCCCTAGCTATTTGACATTTTATCAGATCTAAAAGTTCAAAGGACACACACAAATGAATGCTATATACTGTTCTTAAAATTTTGTAGAAAAATAATAAAATTTCGAAATTGTAGATTTTTTTATATAAATTTGTGATTTTATTTTTTTTTCAGTTTTAATATAGAAAATATATTGTTTAATTAAAATGTGAATTTATATACGTATATCTTTTTGTGATAAGAATTTTATCTTTTTTTACTCAAATAATTATAAAAATTAAATTCTATCTTTTTCTAAACGAAATCGTGAAAATAATGATTAGAAATGCTTACGAATAATTCACATTTCAACATGTAAGACATTTCTCAATATTCCTCAGATTGTCGATACAGATTCTCTTCTATTGTATCTGCATTTGTACCGCACCTGTATCCGCGTTCTACTCATGACTTGCTTTATAAAACTTTCATGGAATTCAAAGGATACACAAAACCAAAGGTTTCTATCTTGAGATTGCATTACTTTCCAAAAGAGCAATTACGAGAATTACTTCCATATGCATTCCGCATAAACATATGCAGCATTACTTCTATTATCTTGCGTCAGTAAAGTACTTTGGACATGTTAAGCTATTTCTTATGAAATGTATATGAATCCATTTGCGTAATAATTCACAACAAAATTACAAAATAAATTAAACTCAATTTTTGCCGATATTTTTAAATAAAGTTTGTAAACATTTATATTATTATATTGTAAATCTATCATAATATTAGACATATAGATATTGAGAAAACAACATAATGTTAATGTTTCATTGAGTTTCATTATTTCAGAAACTTATTCATTTGATAGATCTGATGACTTATATGCAAATTACATCAAATTACAAACTTTGTTTTATAATAATTAATTTAATGGATATATTTTTAGTTTATATTACGAAAATAATATTAATATAGAGTAAAAATTGCCTATTACGTCTGTAATTCATTGAAAATATATTAATTTTTTCACGGAAAAACATCTTGTGATGGCTCACATAGATAGTTTTTACTCTATATTATTGTTAAATATTGGAGCTTTAACTGATTTCTATTGAAAATAATATTGTCTCTAGAAGCAATCTCATTTCTCTCTCATAAAGCGCAAACTGAATAATAAAATATGTTATGTCATTGTTTTGAACCGTGCAAAAGCCGCTAACCTTATGCAATTACAAATAAAAGTCGTACGTTGGCTCAAAATCCGAGATTGATCGTTTCAGAAATATTAACGAAGCTTTAAACACAGATGATTTTTAAATATGATTTCTTTATTTTGAAATGCTACGCATTTGAAAATTCTCTGACGCGCTTCAATAGAAGCTTACTTACTATGTTCAGAAAGTAGAAAGAGCGAAGAAGTAATATTTTGAGGCCATGACTCGATTTGATCCTTTTACATTATTATATCATAATCGCAGTATTCAGTTATTTTTTTTATTATATATGGATAATTTTTTTCTTTTTTTGTCTCTCTCATTATGAAAGTATTTTATCGACGCTTCGTTAAATGCGTTTAATCGGTCGCGGTATCCGGAGTAAGTATCTTGATAAAATGGTAACGGCGCGTGAAATCTTTTTCAAAGTAAATCACGAAACTACTTGATCTAATTGCCTGGCGTGTTCTAAGCGCTAAATTAACAGCCCTGTGGTTCAGTATTTCAGACTTTTTTCCGTTTATCTTTATTTACTTAATTTGAAATTATAGCGATGCGAATGAGTAGCAAGGCATACAAACATATAATTCTTTAAAATAAATATTCTTTGTATAATCCACAGCTTGGACATAAATCAATTTTATTAAATGTAAGGAGAATTTTAGAGCTAGTTTAAAGAAGAAGCAATAAAATCTTTACGCGTAAATTATACATATTATATAAGACAATTAAAACTTGCTGTTTTTTAAAAAAGTTCTTCACATTTCACGAAAATGTTCTCGAGACATCTCTTCTAATTAAAGTTATTTTCAAAGTAACTATTATAGTATCATGAAGGAAATATAAGATACAAACGTTTTTATTATTTTCATATCTGATCTTTTGTTTTATCTATAATTACTTTTATTTTTTGGTATACTAAAGTTTTTGAAATGTATAATATTATTTTATTGAAGGTAATTTAATGAAAAAATATTAATGATATTTACTTAATTTTCAGTATAAATATTCTTTAATCAATCATGATAATTATTACTTGTAAATTATTTACATTGGTTAGCAATATCGTTAAAAATAAATCATTACCGCGATTAATTTAGAATGTGGGAGTATCATTAATTTCTCAATAAACGGAATGAAGAAGAGATGTTTAATCACTCGGAATCAACGCTATCCCGATTTAGATTACGCGGTTATCCTGTAAATTATAGATTTTAGTTAAAATCGATGTTTGACAATTCGGTTATCGTTAGAAGAAGTGATCTCGGCTGCAAATCTGCAAGATAATTGCGTTGAGCGGCAGCATTAATCGAAATATCTTGAACTTGAGTTGGGATGCAAGCGAGAGGCGTATCACAGTGAAATATGTATGCCAGCGAGAATAATGAAGAGTGGCAGCGAATTCGGTGCTTTGCTTCACCAATACTTGATCCTCCCTTCTTATGCTTATGATTCCGAAAAATACAGCCTGCTACTACATTATTTGTGGAACAGTTGTTTCTATAGCATTGTCTCCTCAAGCATAATTTTTTTGTCTATTCGTTGCCAAATTTAAATGCAGCCCGGTATAGTTTGCAAACTGACTAAAGACATTACAAATATTGCACAAGAGATCTTATGTGATTTTATATTATTAAATAAATTAATTGGTGAAATAAAAAGTGCTATATAATTTAAATCACTTTAATTATATGCATTTCACCATTTTGATATTCACATTTCATTGACTACCACAATATTGCAATTGCAATATTTCAATACTTAATAAATAATAATAAAATGAAGAATAGCTTCATTCTACGCGTAGAAATAAATACATACATCTCCATCGAAAAGTTTGAAAACACTTGCGTTTTTTTCGAAAGTTTGGAAAAACTTGCAATTTTTTCATGAAAAGTTAAATATCGTGGTGAAAAAAATTGTAAACAAGTTTTCAATAGAGTAAAGATACATTTTAAAGTGTAAAGATGAGACTTTTTGGTTCGATTTTTTTTTTTACATTTTGTTCCTAAATTCCATAAAATTAAAAATTAATATTTTTTGTCTTACTTTGAGGCGTTGCAATTTGATAAAACATCAACGGACAAAGTTTAATATAAAGTATTTTAAAATATCCTTTTTAAGATTTAAAATGCTTTTTGAAAAAAATAATTTTTCACAAAGATGTCAAATTTTTTATTGTCTAAAATTTTATTGTATAATGACCTCAACGGTCACTAACGGTCAATTTCTGACTTAAACTCTTAAAACTAAAAAACATAGGAATGTTTAGTCTGTATATATAGGTAAAGGGTGTCCCAAAATTAACGCAAGATTTGAATTAAATAGAAAACACAGTTTTTAGTCTTTTGATTGTTATTTTTTTATTGAATCATAAAGTACATAGGATAGGGTTATTTGTGGAATAACACATCGGGCAAATGGCCTCCACGGTTTTGCATGCACATACGCACTCGTTTGTCGAAATTTTCCATGACCATTTTGCATAAATGTGGCTGAATTTCGTTGATGCAGCGTTGAATCTCCTCCTTTAATGCACGGGTGGTTGTGGACTTGTTGACATAGACCTGTGATTTCAAATATAACCCCATAAAAAGAAATCTAATGTTAAATCACACGATCTAGGGGGCCAATTCTGATCACCTAAACGAGAGAGTACACGACCTGGAAACGTCTCATGCAGTAACTGAATTGTTTCACGAGCTGTATGGCATGTGGCACCGTCTTGTTGAAACCACATATTGGCCACATCAATATCATCCAATTTCGGCAGAAAGAACTGTGTTATCATGTAGCGATATCGAGCACCAGTAACAGTCACTGCTTGACCAGCCTCATTTTCAAAAAAGTATGGTCCAATGATGCCTCCAGCCCAAAATCCACACCAAACAGTGACACGTTGTGGATGCATTTGTTTTTCGACAATCACATGTGGGTTCTCCGTACCCCAAAAGCGGCAATTTTGGCGATTAACAAAGCCATCAAGGTGAAAATGTGCTTCATCGCTTAGGATGATTTTGCTCGAAAAATCAGCATCCATTTGTTGATGTTCAATAATCCATTTTCACGCTCCATTTACACTAACCCTAAACTGTCAGCTGTTAAATTGTTTTTTTTTTGGGGTTGCCAACACTTTACTGCACAAATGGCGGCAAATTCAAATCTTGCGTTAATTTTAGGACACCCTTTATATATCGTTGGTATAGATAAAAATACCTTATATCTAAACTTAAAAGTAGCGTAACAAAAAAAATATCAGATACAGGTACCCCCGGTAGTTTCGCCTATAAGGACCTGGCATTTGAGTATTGTTAATGTACCAAAATACTTATATTTATAAGGTATATTACAATATTGCTTATATAGTGCATTATATGTATATGATGTATAGTACAATATTTATCTCTACTATTGAAAAGAAATATTTAATACACACACACACACACGCGCGCGCGCGCACATGTATGTATATGGATATATATATATATATATATATTGTATATATACATATATAATATATCGCACGTAAAAATGGGCTATGCGCTTAATGTTTACACATTAAATGCATAGCCAATTTTTACGTATCGTATATGTATACTTTGTATCCTAACATCAACAGATGGCATTAAATTTCACGAAGCAATCAGCACGCAGTTTGCTCTAAAAATTAAATCGATACACCGCTACGTATTGCCATATTAAGTTCGTACTACGTGACCGTCGGTGAATGCCAGTAGTGAAATCGAGGTCGACTCAGCCCATGCGTCAGGGCGAGAATATGTGGACAACCGCCTTTGTCGTGGGCAGGGTATGAACGATCAAAAGACTAAAGAGCGCCAATCGACTCGGAGGGGTGATATCGAAAACCGACCGGAGCTTAAAAAAAGTTAGATCAGAGAAAACTGCGATTACAAATATAAAAAAAAACGATATGGAAAGACAAAAGTAATTCATTTAGCAATTCATCACATGATTGATTAATCTTCATGTGTATTCTTTTTCTCTACCTATTAAGTACTACTCGTTTGTATATATTTTATTTTACGTATTATGTTTTATATCTCATTCTCTTTTCCCTTTTGTTCACACTTATTTCCTTTTGATGAATATAATAAGTATGTAGAACAGATTTACGCTTGAATCGTTCCTTTTTAAATCAAAATTTAACATGAGATACTTTTTAAATTATTGTATACTTGTAAATTATTTTGTACAAGAATATCTTGGCTTCACTTTAACTTTAGAATTAATACATGAAATTTATTCCGTCAATTTTTTTTATGGAAGTTTATCGCGCATCATCTCACCCACTATTATGTTATTTATTTCGCACCAATAATAAATCAATCCATATGAAAATATCATGAATAAATAACGTTAACTTATTTAAATTGAGTGCTTACCATTTTTGTATGGAAAAATACATAAATATTATTTTCATCTTTTTATCTTTGCAATATATTCAAGCGACAAATTCCATAATATCTACACAAATTTCTGCCGTATCTTAAATTTCATGTATGGCTAAAGTGCGGTTTTGTCAGATACCGATTATAAATAATTTTTAGAGTTACCATAGTGTAGTATAATATTGTATTGCTGTAAGCTAGAAAATTTATACACTAAAAAACTTTGCGCATTATAAAAAGCACAAAGTTTTAAGCCAACCATATTTTATTGCTCTCAATATCGAGGTCAAGCTCCGATTTACTTCGTTATTATTTCAATGATAATTCAATGATAATCCACTTGATATGTGTGTTGTGTGTGTATGTGTGTATAAATACTAAATTATAATATTGTTGAATACAAATTAAATAAAAACATTATTTCCTAATATTTTTTATTTCCTTGATATTAGAAATTTCTGTACTTTTCAAAAATATCAACAAAATATGAAGACGACTAAAAAGTTAGCCGAAACATGAATATAAATTAGTAATTAAATATGAAAGATACATAATTTAATAATATTGAAATTTATCGCGCATATAGTACAACGCTAATTGCCAATAGTCCAATTTATTATAATTATATTTTTTATATCAGAGAAGATTATTATTCATTTAAAATATTTTATATTTTGATATATTTTTTCTTTATTTTCTTTCTTATATTTGAAGATAGAATGATGAAACTACTAAATAAGGAATATAATCTAATTATTAATAAAATCTATAAAAGTAAACGATATTTATTTACTTATAACTCGTTTTTTTGACGCAATATGCAACTTATAAGAAAGAATACTGTTTTGTATATTTTTTCACAATTTGATATTAGATTCTATGTTTTAATTCTTTCTCTTTTCAGTAAGATTAGAGAAGATAAGTATTTCTATCTTAAAAAAGTTAACAGATATAACACAAACAAGTAATACATGTAATAATAGTTAATTAAATATAAGAATATCATTAATTAAATATAATTTTAAATTAACCTATTATTCAAATAAAAATTATATTATGTAAAAATAATAATAGTCTATTTTTTTATTGTAAATAACTATCTTTACGAGTCAATATTTACATTAGTTTAATTGATCTCGTTATTATTTTAGTACAAAACATTATATTATAATGTATTATATATTAACGTTATATTATTATACATATATATATAATCCATTTTTTTACTTTCATAAAGTAACACTTTTAGAGAGATTTGTCATTCAATATTTGTTCGGACTATTCTTTTTTCACCATTACAAGAGTAAATCGTTGATACTTATGCTCTCGAATAAGTTCTCGAATTTTCAAGAGCACTCTTCACTCTTGTCGACTGGAGTACGAGCATGTTCAAGTAGCCATCCTGATTACGTCGGTAAACTTAAAAGTTTTAATCTACTTTCATAGATGATGAAGACTCCATAACTTCCAGTGAGTTTACGAAGTTTATATTCTTTAATATGCTTGAACAAAAGCATTTGAAGATATGTTTGTTTAAAAATGAAGCGTTCCACGAGCTAATATGTACTAATATGCGTACCAGCTAATATGCGCTGTATTTATACATATTATATACATCGTATATTATTAAATCATTATTATTACGTTATAAAATATTTTAATCTCTAATACGCGGTACTCTATAAAAGAGAGAAGGGAGAAAAGAAGAGAGAGAAGAATGGAGAGAGAGAGAGAGAGAGAGAGAGAGAGAGAGAGAGAACTTTATATATAGATACTTACTATAAAAAACAATTCCTTATTAGTAACTATAAATATTATTGATTTAATATTTATAGGTATACAATTATATATGTTATGTTTTCAAATATTATATTATATTATTCAACGTAGCGTCTTTGTAAGAGTATCTCATAATAACACAGAAAAAAAATATTACCGGTAAATTTTAATAAATTTACGTAAATTATCTGATGCTGCAAGAATCAAGAAGGAAGCACAACATGCAAACAATCCTGATGGAGAGCAATTTACAACAATATATGTTGATAACTGATAAGAAAACTAAGTGATCTCGCGCATCGTTAGTTAATTTAGAGAGAAATAAGTGAAGAGATTTTGCTATTAGCATACGATAATTCAATTTGTCTTGGAATTCTAGGAAAATAGATTTTTTGTTAATATTTGACCTTAAGAGAATCAATAGAGGATAAAAATTCATCGTTTAAAGCAGCATTTTATGCATACACTAAATCTTTAAATATTCTATCAAAGGGAAATAACACAGAATATGTTACATACATATATACACATAAATACACGCAGAATTTATGAGCAACGAATTATCAATCGAGATCATTTGCGGTCGAGAATACTCTAACCGAGATTTAAAGCTTAAGTGACACGTGCACCCACGTGAAATCTGTGTAAACGCGATGAGACAGAAAACATTAGTTTCCCCTCTGCAAATCCACGGCGTTAACGTTGCAGCGACGTGACAGTGGCCTTAAGCTTCTTGGCCGTCATTCACTGCCGAGGATGCATTTCACGGCGCGGGCGGCAGCGCGGCGGTGCGACTCGCAAGCAATTCCAGAGTAATTCGCGGTGACGCACGGCTCACCGTCTCTCTGGTACGTGGACGGTGGGAACGTCACATCGCTTGCAGCGTACTTTATTAAAAAATTTCCAAGACAGAGGTATTCGGCATCCTTGTCCTATTGAGAGACGAGATCCCTGCCTTTCTCCATGACGAGTAGCTTCGTGTCGTGATAGCTGCATCTCATCGGGCATATAGAGAGATGTTTTTTAATAAGATCACGCCCGACCTAGTTCATCGTCATCGTATGATATACTCTCATGTATTGCGTTCGTCCGGACTACAACCAGCTACCGCAGACAAGGCGAATCGCTCTAAATGCCATTCGTTCGTGTCGGTATCCGGGTGTACACGATATATCCGGGAGCAGCGATCTTGCATGCCACAAGGGACGGAGGGTAGCTTCCGCTTTACGTGAATTTACCAAGTATACTGAGCATTTGCCAGACGATTGGCAGATGTAGGAGCAGGACGGAGCAGGCGGGTTAAAGAGAGTTGCGAGGAATCAGAGAAAGGAAACGATACATAGATTAGTATCTGTCACATGGAACACAAAATATATAAATGATTTACAACTAGTAATCGAGATACGATATTTGCGAAAAAAGATGCGTTAATAGTCGCCGTTTCATCCATGGAATGGATTATATTATGGATTCAGATTTACATGAAGTAAACGGGTGTATATATTATAGCAGTGAATTAATGGAGGAAAATAACTGGGAAGGAGCTTACCGAGAAAAAGAGATTCTAAGCTTTTACGAGAATCGTGCTTCGTCGTATTCGACGAGAAAGCGTAACAGTTTTCGCGGAGATTTGACCATGCGCGATCATTCTGTTGCTTTTTATTTTGCAAACATATTACTTGTGCATTAATGGTACACTTGTGATAAAAAATTTTAGCGATTACGGTACATTGCAACAAGTAGTTGAAACTTCTATGCTATTTTGCTTATTTTAAAAACAATCGACTTTATCGAGTTTTTACATTATCCGTTATTTTAAATCATCCGTTTCGTATATCGTATAATTTGGAATAGAAATCAAAATATGTCAAAGAACAATAAATGAAGAAAAATGAAACTTAGAGTATGCAATAATTTTTTACTCTAATAGGATAAAATGAAGAATAATCGGAATATATGATGTGTACATGTACACACACACACACACACGCGCGCGCGCGCGCGCACACACACACACACATATGTACATATTATATATAATACGTATATCTATTAAGAAATGATTCATCATTTTATTGATCTTTTAATTCTATTTTCTGCTCCT
>NW_017305288.1:1683544-1691147 GCF_001594115.1 Trachymyrmex septentrionalis
CATATTATATATTGTATAATACGTATATCTATTAAGAAATGATTCATCATTTTATTGATCTTTTAATTCTATTTTCTGCTCCTATTAACTGGTTATTGTAATTACACTCAAAACATAAAGTCTAAAAAATATTTTGTACACCACTCTGCACTTACAGTTTACCATATTTTTATCGTACATTTCTCTCAGCGTAATGGATCGTAAGTACGTTTTCACGTTTTAATTTTTAATATTCATCTTTGTTATATCGTCTGTAAAAACAGTCTTTATATTTTTATTAGCTACGCGAAAGTAATGTGCATTTTGTTAAGCACGTTATATCCTTCAGAATGCTATTTTCTATTAGGTAAATATAATCTAGTAGGATACTGTGAAGAGATAAAAAGGAGAAGAAAATATAGGAAGATAACAGCTGGTTAGAAATTTAGAAGAGAAGAGAGAAGAATAATATAACTTGATCGCTCTAGATTCGTACTCTACTCTCGTGGAATCGTAATGCGTCGGAAACTCTTTGAATGTTAGAAAGTAGCAAGTGCCCTATTCAAAGTGCGGATCACATGCCGGCAAGGAATTTGAAGCGAGAGGCACTCAACCGGAGCTTTAAGAATGCAAAAGACTGATTATCAAACGTTACGACGCCTCGAACGACTGAACGGAAATAATCAGATAAAAGCCTATCAATTATACAGATCTGACGTAGCATATCGAATTTGATATGAATGTTGGAAAACGATAGTGAACACGCAAGACAAAGCGATCAACACAGGAAAAATACGTAACACTGTTAGTTATTTCTAGCTACATTCTAATTTATCGAGTTTCTATCTGTATCGAATTTCTACTTTTTTTATAATTTATCAATTTCCTTACCTAATATTAATCAAATAGATTATATCGTGTATTTATCGTAAAGAACCAAAATTATCGTTTAAATCGCCAATTAACCGTGCAATAATTAACAACTATTGATACGCGACAGGCTAATCGAGCGCTTAATTAAAATTTAAACAAACGCCTGAAATCGCGGATATTCCGTGCGCGACGATCCAGCCGGCTTTAATTACGCATCCAGATCTAATTATTTATTCAATGTACTTGTTAAAGTTAAATTGCATCCACGACACGCCACTTATACATTTCCTCAAGGTAGTAGTTTATATCGGGGAGAAAGCTGAGAGAGTTTAATTTATACGCAAAATATTGTTAGATACCATTTTGCCGCGGCATTTCTAACTTTTCTCATTAGCTTCGAGTTTCACTAACAGTTATTTACTTAAACAAATTAGGCATACCTGCGTGCTAGTCTGTAGAAATGGGACTCATCTAATAACAGCATTTTCCGTATATCATATAATCTTACTGCATTTTGCGTCAGAGAAACGTTTTATTGTACAAAAATCAAATAGTATCTAATATTTTTTTTAGAATAATGGATATCAGGTAATACGTCAATAAAATATTCCCTTTGCTAGGCATTAAGAAAAGGTTTATAAATTAATTTAAATTAAAGCAAAAATGTAAATTCGATTTTTAATTTATCTCGTAATATCTCGTACAAGGTTACATTTAATAATTTTTTTCTGAAGTATATAACCACATCCAAAATATATATAAATACATTATGATAAATAATATTTAATATCTCAGCTTTCTCAGATTTCCCGTGTTGATCTTATGTCTCAGTCCGCCCGAGAGAAAGAGAGAGAGAGAGAGAGAGAGAGAGAGAGAGAGAGAGAGAGAGAGAGAATATTAAAACTTGTCACCGAATCAACACACGTACCTCGAAGAATTCGCTCGCGGGTACAATATCTTCCGCCGTGTTTTCTTTGGGAACAAATTTTACTTCTGGAATCCAAGTTTAGTATTGCCGTCGATAAATATTTCGTCGGGGTAAAGAGAGAAAGAACTTTTGCTTGCTGAGAGAAAGCAAGTTGAATGGTTTTACTTACTATGCTTTGATTTTTTGGTGCTATCCTTTTTCAGTTCTATAGTTACTGCAATTCACTCCTAGCGAATTTACGAAAAAAAGTCGAGCAATATGTAGAGAAAAACAACAAAGAATTTGAATTAGAACATAAAACATATTAACCTGATATGTCGACTAATCTTTCGGCTGCATAACACGTTTTCTCATCTTCTTTCTTCTTCGATCGTTTTTGCTTTGCACTGTTCTTCGTCACAACCTCCATGATCACGCCTGTTCTGCAGACATAACATGCCCCAAAATGTTACGTGAGATCTAGATGTATTTCTAAATACTCCGTATATTACAAACGATTACATTATACATAAATACTTTGTACAAAAATATAAAACATTTTTTTCTATATAAAACTACACTTAATTCACATCAAAATTATTACATCATAGATCAATATGTCCTACAAAATGATTTTGTGTATAACGAGAACGTGTAAATACTGATGAATCATGTTATATGTATTGTAATGTTGAACTCTTTTATCGCAAACTTCAACGAATTTTAATTACAAACTATAATACATGTCCGTATATTATATCTTTTTAATATAATATAGCTTAATTAACAGGATTACGATGTCGCTTATTAAGCGTTATCGAAATCGAATACACAATTACGATACCAGTATTGTGTGCGAGATAACATTATTTTATTAAATAAAATGTAAGTATAACATCAGAGAACAACGTATGTGTAAAAATATGCTTTAGGAGTACGAAATGTTCACGGCAAATTTTGCAATAGAATTTACTTCCATATCAATGTAGATGATAAATCTACTTTACGTTTTCTTTCGTTTTTTCTAAAGCAAATAAACGGCGTCTACAAATTGCGAACGATTAAATTCGCGAAGATTGATTTCTCGTATATGTTCGTTCTCAATTATGCGCTGTTTAATTGGTTGAATGTCGAATATAATGTTAACCGAGTTAGCAAAAACGGGTATGCTTACAATGCCGTAAAACATACAATACGTATAATATTCAAATACCATTAACGATAATTACAAAACCATATTGCAATAGATACGGGTATGGGCATGTCATATCGTATTGATGTATCAACGACGTCCGTAACGATAATTACGTTACTTGATGTGATTGCGCACCACACGTGGAGCGTTTGTAATAGTAATTAATACGGTATAATATCCAGACAGTACGAATTCAATGTGACGGTAAGATCGATCAGTAACATCCGCGTTCTACATCCGATTGATAATTAATTAAATTTCAATATTAATAAAATTTTGTATATTATTAATAAAGTGAAGATAATACATTTGCAGACATAATACAAGTAGCTATGTAAGTGCGTAATTCACAATTTCTAATTGAATTGCTCAAAATCAAATGTATACAGTTCTTCCTTGTTTACTAGAATATTAAATTGATTAACAAAAATTGTAGATTTTATAACATTTGATTACATGTATCTTTCTTCACAGAGGCTTACTCTGAATAGTTGAATTGACCTTTTGTGTTTATTTTGAAGAAGAATAATATCGTGAATGTAATAAGAGTTTATTCAACTTCATACTTTTTCGATCTTTATGATCGTCTCGAAATTTAGTGTTGCGACAATTATTGAATAGCTTCGGGATATTAATAGATCATTAATACGAAATATTCAATTCAAGATCAACACGCAATCCTACGAATATTTTGAAGCATTCTTTTTTATTAGTCAGTTAGTAAAATTCTTTCTTTTAATCAGTTAATCAAAATATTTGTAGTAGAGACTTTGATAACCACACTCTTAGACAAGTATATACGAAAAAACGAAGGGGAATCGGATTTATACGCGCATCAGTTCGATTACGATTCAATGAGAAGTACTAATGACGTAATTCCGAGCACCTTTAAATTTACATGTTGCGGCAAATTGAATCGGAAATTAACGTCCATGATGACAAATTACATAATACGATTAATAACATTTGCGAATCACGTAACAACTATTTATAGCAATACAATGGATAATGTTAATTTTCGTCACATCGCCTAATATTGCTCTGTCAATCACGATTCATGATATTCATGTAAGATGCAGATTAAATCCGCTTGTAGTATTGAGATAGTCAGAAGAACAACAAACATAACTGATATCTAAAAAACGTTATAATTCTTATATATCTCAGTTACTATTCTATCGCTAATCTATCCTAATTGTGCTCGATTACTGCTTTGCCATAATTTCTGCTCTATACCAAAAAGCTATCTGCTAAAGAATTGTTTTTACACGGAACAATTATTTCTTTAATTAACAAGGCGATGAATATTACTCTTAATACCACCTTTATATGTACGACCGAGCGATTCTTTGAAAACTTAATTCACAAAAGTTATCGCTTCAGCTTTATGATATCGGAGTATCCTTCCAAGTAATTTGAATAATTGCTCGTCGTATAATATAACTCGAGAAGTACAATAATGGGTCGTACCACTTCAAAGGTTGTAAGCAGTTTCATTTGAAATCGCACATTTTGTGATTTTCTTTTGAAACATTTGGAAAGCATATGATTCTCCGTCTTCACAGACTTGCTACAGACGAACTTTTCTCCGTTCATGATTATGCAAGTATAGAAGGAAAAGGAACAGCTTGAGTACTTTTTTTTTTGAATTTACATTATCTCAATATTTCTACGCACGAATTCGCAATCGATGCGCCATTTTCACAGATTTTGCAATCTGATCGTCTTCGATTTGTAAAGTCAATTGCTAAATCGGACTTCGCCCACTCGTTCGTCCTTCTCATTGATTCTTCTTCCTTTGCTGCTATCTATTTCCGAGCAAAGCATAAAAATCTTTCCCTCCAATTCTCGTTCTCTTAGCCAAATCATCCAATCTATCTTCTTCTTACATGATGATCGAATTTCGTTTAGTTCGAGTAGTCACGTATAACCTGACCATGCTCTGTCAATCTCAATTTCAATCCCTGACAGACCTGGCAGAAAAATAACAGGTATAGCAAATACGTTTTTATCATTGATCATTGCCGAGAAATCTTTCTTCTTCGATGCTTCGGGCGAAGTTTAATTTATGATAGACCTATGGCGGCTGTTCGGAGATTTAATACAATTGATCGTAAATTATAGCATAATATACTGAGAGACATAATATAGACCTGCAAGGCAAAACATATAATTGTTATATCTTATTACATTATCATATAAATTGCTTTTTATTATTATTTCAATCATCTTCGAGTTATTTTAGATCTCTATAGGTGTAGTATAATATGAGCCGCAGTAGTACATTATAAAGCAAAATGATGTAGTAATACATTTAAGACAAAACATTATCGGCGATTCCATCATCATGACCGCTACGTTAGTCTTGATCAACGTAATTTAGGTTAACACGCCGTCGTCAGCTTCAGCCCTTGTCGATAAATCGTTGCCATTATACTTGACTCAAAATTTCTCAAGAGATTCCTGTTAAAATACGTTGTATTTCACGATCGACGGCAGTTTGTATTTTCGAAAGACAAGCCGACATTTTTTTTTATAACGCGTTTATGAGATGAATATTACTTTTGTAAAACAATGTGTAAAGTAAATATTATGTGCAATTCTTGCATTTAAAAAATTACAATAATATATTTATTTTACGCCAAAAACGATAGATCTTCAGAGTTTATTTAAATATTTGACTACGATGTTGCAAAAATTTCCTATTAACGATAATTGCGATTAAATGAAATTCGACAGTGAAAAAACTGTGACATTACACTGTGAAAAAAATACAGTAGCATCTTTCACATTAGATCGTTTGACGATGTTTTACGAGCATCAGTGCATAGATCTTTTCTCTCTAATGTAAAGCCACGAGTACGATCGGTGAGGTAAAGTTTACTCTGGAAAGTTTGTGGAGAATCGCACGTGGAGATAGATTCTGGCAGCGGTAGCGATGGCGGTACGAACGGATATATCGGGATGGGTGACCGAGAGGAGACAACGGTGAGAAGAGAAATGGGTGGACGAAGGATGGGGGGTGGCAGTCATCCGCTTGCCTTCATTACCAGGTCCTTTCCCTTCCTGGATAAAGGACGACTTTGAACCGATCGATGCCGGAGAAGAGAACAAAACCTCGGATCCGGATTCTCTCTCTATCTCAAGCTGTAGCGTGAGCAGCGGCACATCGTGAAGCTGAGCACAGAGGTTGCGGAGGATACCCTTATCGGCAGAGGGATCGATATATACATTTCCAGTGTTTCCGTCTTATCTGCGAATATACAGCCGCCGGTGCTTGTGGACGTCGCATCCTCGAAAGCCCGGAATATGGCCAGAATCCGCCAAACGAGCAGAAACAGCGAGAAACACTGACATCCGGAACGGCTAAATTCAACTAATTAAATTGAATCAGTTATAGCAAAAGCGACATAAATCCTAGAACAAAATTATTTTCAGAATGATAAAATATAAACTTTCTTTTCCACCCGATAATGTTTAAATGATAAATATAAACATATATCTACAAAATAAATAGAGAGAGAGAGAGAGAGAGAGAGAGAGAGAGAGAATATCTTGCTACAAATGTTACATAAATCTCTAACATTTGTTCTATGCACGTTTGGATTTATAATTTAATAACGCAATCTGTTACTTCCAAAGAAACTTTTTTAAATTATAGAGGCTTTTTAAAAATAATTGATTCCTTAATATTTATGCAATCGCAAGATATGGAATAATTTTTAATGTTAAAATTATAAAATTTTACTAAGGAAACATCAATATATATATTGTAAATCATGAAAATATATCTTCTCTATGTAACAATTTTATTATAATATGAACGATTAAATAAATGTTCCTATAAGATTGAGTATCTTATATGAGTTATGCTACCTGATTGTAGATTATGGAGAATAAGTAAATTAAATAGACAATTGTTATTAATGGTAACATATGAATTCCTTTTAATTCGTTGATGGTCTATTGTGAACACACATATATTCGAATTTATGTAAAAATTTTCTAGTATAAAAAAACAATTTATGTAAAGAAATTTATGTTTTATATTCGTAATTCTCAACGTTACATCATTAATGCATGGCACTTTTATATTTAATAATTTAGTACTACTTCTTACTAATTAATTTTCAATTTATATAAGTTATCCCATAATATCTATTAATATATGTATAAACCTTAATAGCATTTTGCATTCTATATATAATATTTAATACACGTGGAAAATTAAGCTATCTTCATTCCATCAACATAATTTAATTTAAATTCTGACCAACAGATTTCTAATATTAATATTGCTATTTCTGATTAACTAGCATATACACAAATAAATGCGCAAAACATTCGTACCATTATATGTATTGTGGTCGCAGAGAGTAATTTAATTTCATTAATTTAGAAAACAGTGGTTAAATAAATAGCACAATTTTAAATTTAAAAAAATTAACATATAACTTGTGGTGATTACGTACGTAAATATAATGGAATCTAATTTATGCATACTGAAAGATTTGATACATTACTTACACAGTTGTTTCGATGTGATAACTTCACCATTATTCTTGAGAATATCACACACACACACACACACACACACGCACGCACGCACACACACACGCACACACACACGCACGCACGCACGCACGCAC
>NW_017305288.1:1691630-1692730 GCF_001594115.1 Trachymyrmex septentrionalis
ACACATAAAATGTTAAAAAAATAGATACAGAAACAATAAACATTGAAGCTTATAAACAATATTTCTTGCGTTTTATAATATTACAATACAGATCTAAAGCTCATTGTACTACAATTTTATGCAACTGAAGAATTTATTATTATTAATTTTTAAAAATTAAGAACTATTTTAGTTTACAGAAAATATAGAAATAATAATAATAATAATAATTTTAACTATTGCGTATATGATTAATAATTCTTGCACAATATATTTTATAAAAAAATAAGTTCATCTGTTCTTTTAATCGTATGTATCATAAGTCATCATTCCCAATTGACGTGAAAATCTTATGTATTTGATGGAAAATTGATACACAAGCGACAGATTCGATATCAAAGCCGGCAAAGATGATTGAAGCAGACGAGGCGTGGAACAGATCAAAGGAAATATAGCAATGAAGATTGGAAGATTAAGATAGAGCGATGAGCATGTTGTAAAAGCTCAATGAAAACGATAAGGAAGAGGAATGAATGCAGGATAAGCATCCAACTAGGCGCATGAGTACCAGTGAATTCTAATTTCTGAAAACTCTATCCGTTAGTGTAGAGTGTACATATACCGTATAACTAATGCGAACCACTTGAGTCCAACCTCGGGCTAACCCCTTGCAAATGTACCACGTCCAAGTAGAAGAGTAGAGTAAACCGTAGAGTCTTTTAAAACTTGAACTAGGGAAGTGCTTTATCATGGAAAAACATGCAATATAGGTATGCGCGAGTAGCTGGTCGCTTACCGGTTCCAAAGTTAAATTTTTCGCAAGATAAAATTTGCTCGTAAAAGAAGGTATGACATATATTTATTATATTTATACTATTATGGTTATATCAAAGAATTTTATAAAACAAAACAGTAAAATTAAAATAGTTAAAATTACTAAAATGTTACTAATGCAGCATATCTCAAGTTTACGATTTGCATTTACAATTGCAAATGACACAATATTCACTACATTTTCTAAAGAATAAAGTTACTTTTGAGAACTCAAACAGATTACAATAAGAATTAAGTAGTAGCATTTTTATTTTGTAGAAATCTGTATATATATATATATATATAGA
>NW_017305288.1:1692759-1701332 GCF_001594115.1 Trachymyrmex septentrionalis
GAGAGAGAGAGAGAGAGAGAGAGAGAGAGAAAGAGAGAGAGGGAGAGGGAGAGAGAGAGAGAGAGAGAAGAAAACTTTATTCATTAATTCAGTTCATTGTTACTACTTTAGCATTCAAATAGCTTCAAAGAATATTCAACATTCTAGTCAATCCTTCAATTTTAATATTCTTGTATATGTATAAAGCTTTACTGCATCACGTAAAGTCTCTTTGACTATGAAATTCTTAATGCAGAGTTTCATTGAGATATATATGAATTATAGCCGTGCAGCTTCTTTCATACGTACGTATTTTTTTATTTTTTTCAAAAGATACATTTTATAAGCGTTTGTAAGCGTTTGTAGTAATTATGTAAATTTACAATTTTTTTCCGCAATCTAGTTAGAGTACAGAAATGTATAAATGTAAACATACGACATTATCTAAACAAAAAGGCAAGAGATTCGATATTGTGGTGACACGATGAAACTTTGTTAACTCGATCATTACATATCCCTGAAGACCTGCACTTCATGTTAATACGTAAAAACAATATTAACTTTCAAAGCACACATAAACGTTAAAGCCAAATTCCTGGGTGTTAGATATAAACGATACATTATATGTGTACATGTAAATAACATTCAAAAAAATTTTTTTAAATATATATAAAAATAAAAAACCATTATGAACTAATGAAAGCCAATAAATCATAAAACGTAACAGATACATATTTGTTAATAAGTAATAATAATAATAAAATTTTATAATAGATTAAATTATTATTTGCTAGTATATTACGACAGCAACCAAGCATAGTACAATAATATTTTATGTAAATAAATAAATTGTTTATTACATTCATCAAATCTCAAACATATTTTATTTTTAAATCCTTATAGTAATTATTGTAACAGCAACATGACGTTGCATTACATTACTCCGCATCACTGCAAAGGGCAATTTCCGATAAATGCGGTAGCAGAGTATGATTTCGGTTTCACGTTTTGCAGTTTGCGGCTCTTTTGTTATTTCCGGCGTTGACCATACACTACATTCGACTCTGTTCACAATATATGAAATATTTGCTATTCAAATAAATGCTGATATCACTATCATGCATATATCGGCATGTTTGTTACAACGATGCATTTTGAGATCAATACATACTTACTTATGTTTAAACAATTTTATCAATAAAATCAAAGTTTTTTTTAAATAAAAGTTAACTAAACTTTTTTTAAGCTTCTTTTTTTATTTTTACAATTGTAAAAAAAGAAAAAGCTGATCTGTACAAGAACAGAATAATTGGCAAAAAGAATTAAACCAATAATGTAAAAGTTTTATTTTTAAATTGTCAATGAGAGACAATGTTATCCTTCTTTTTATGTTGTCTTGATCGGATAGTTTTTACAAATTTGAAAAAAAATATATAACATTTTGTTACAATATATTAATCATCTACGATTAATATCAACTATTAACTTATAAATTCATTTTACAGGAAGAATGTATTAGGTCAATCAAAAAGTTCCGTCCGTTAGCGACGAGTAACTGTAGTTAGAACTGTTGATAACTCTAATATCTAAACCAAGCTCAATTTTTTAGTTTTATTATCTGCCAATAAAATTCAGTATGTAAAGGTATATGTTCTCATTAATAACATTGCTTTTTATTGCATCGAAAATGTCGATATTTGGATCAAATAAACGTCATTTGCGCGAAGTGTTAATCTTTTGCTTCAAATGGAAGAAAACTGCAGCTGAATACTTATAGAAATTTATAGTGATAGTGCTCCTTCCGATAAAACATGCAGAGAATGGTTTTGACGCTTTAAAAGTGGTGATTTTGATGTGGATACCAAAGAGCGTTCTGGATGCGTCAAGAGCATTTGAAGATGAAGAATTACAGGCATTGGTGGATGAAGACCCGTATCAAATGCAAAAACAATTTGCAGAAGCATTAAATTGTGTTCAATCTGTTATTTCCGATCGTTTGAAAGCTTTGGGAAAGGTCTACAAGGAAGGAAAATGGGTCCCATATGAATTGAAGCCAAGAGACATTGAAAGGCGAAAAATCATCTGCGAAATTCTGCTTGCTAGGCAAGCAAAAAAAAAGGGTTTTTGCATCGAATTGTGACTGGCGATAAAAAGTGGATCTATTTCGATAACCCCAAACGCCGAAAAACCATTTGTGATTCAGGCCAACCATCGACATCGACGTCAAAGCGGAATATCCACGGAGAGAAGGCAATGCTCTGTATTTGGTGGGATCAGAAGGGTGTAATGTACCACGAGCTGTTGAAATCTGGTCAAATAGTCACAGGGGATCTCTACCGAGAACAAATTATCCGTTTGAGCCGAGCATTGCATGGAAAACGACCAGAATATGAAACGAGACAGCATAAAGTGATTTTGCTTCATGACAACACTCGGTCTCACGTCACAAAACTTGTCAAGGAAACGTTAGAAGCACTTCACTGGGAAGCCGCAGGTTTCCATGCGGTTTATTCACCAGACTGTGCCCCTTCCGACTATCATTTTCGATCGATGGCACACGCACTTGCAGAGGAACACTTCAATTCTTATGAAGGCGAAAAATGGGTCTCTGAGTGGATAGCCCCCAAAGATGAGTCATTCTTTGGCCACAGAATTCGCTTACTGCCCGAAAGATGGGAAAAAGTCATCGCTAACGATGGACAATATTTTGATTGAGGTATTTTTCCATTTTGTTTTTTAAATAAAATCATACTTTTTGCAAAAAAAATAGACGGAACTTTCCGATTGACCTAATATTTATAATTTTATTGTTTGCTGTTGATAGAAATTGATGTACTATCGTCAGGACATTCTTACGATTATAATTTATTTTTATATGATATGAAATTTAATACGCGCGCGCGCGCGCGCGTGTGTGTGTGTGTGTGTGTGTAATAAATGTTAAAGTTCACACGCACATTGATGAATGACAAATTAGAACGAGGAAAAGACAAACATAAAAGAGGATCAAGCAGAAATATGGAATGGCTTGTACAAGCTGGTGAAGTCGATGCACTTTTCTTTTGGATTTTATTCCATCTTTTTGCTCTCGCTACTTGAGACTAGATCAAAACCCCAAAAGCAGATATGTAGTGAGTGCAAAAAGTATTCGTATAAGGAAATCTTTTATACAAAAAAAAGCCTTAAATATTTATGGAAAATGAGTATTAACTAGCAATTTTATATAATACATTCTATTCTAACATAAACAAACGAGCTTCGAGTGTATTCCTGATTTTAGAAGCTAAATTTCTCGACTGTACAAATATGTCCTGAGCGTCCAAATAATGCAATTTTTAATTTTCTCTTATTTTTAATATAATATATTTTTTGTAATTAATGCACATCTTTTAGTTACATATATTATTTTGAGAATTATACAATTCATTTTATTCTTTATGAATAAATTGTTAATATCCAGCAAAATGACTGTTATTTTTTTAAAATAAAGTTTTCCTTGAATTTGTTTTCTGTTCGAATACTTTTTCAACTCACTGTATGTATATCACAAAATTTCAGGAAAAATCAATAGGCTATCAAGTATATTCTTCAAATTGTACAACTTTTATAGTTAGATGAATTATTATATGTAAATTAGCGTAAATCTTTAATAAATTGAAACAAAAATTTTGAAAATAAATGAATTAAGTATATAAAAACTTGAGAAATATAATGAAAAAAATAATGCCTAATCAAATTTTTGATAAAAATGATTGACGTCATATCGGTTATAAAATCTATAATTACGATCTTAAAAATTACAAAATTATTAAATAATAAATGCACAGTGATAAAAACTTAATCACTAACGATATGAATCAATAAATTTCATGAAGGTATCAAGTCATATTGATTTATAATATCTTGAATCTTCTACGATTCTCTTGCAATTTTGCAATTTTACATTCTTTATTCATTCCGCGAAGATTGCAAGAAAGTCTGTTTCTCCGTTTTGGTAACAATGCACTCAGTATGACAGTGAACGATTTATACGATCATTCGCATTATATTTCTGTACACGTTGACAGAAAGGATAAGCGAGGAAAACGGTACAGAGAAGGAGAAAAATGATAGAGGTCAGCGGAGGTGGGGCGAGTGGTGCTTTCGCGCGAAAGCCGAATCGTTTGCTGAGAGATTGTGGCGCGATGGCGAATTCCTGACTGCGAACGGACGGAAAAATCGATGCGAACACACTTTCGATTCCGGATGTCTTGAGCATTTTGCCATTTTCTCACCACACGACATTCGTATCTACGCCATCTCTCCTTCTTTTTACTCCGTCCCCACGCTCACGAGAAATAAACGAGGAAAAAAATAAACGTAGCGTTGCGAAAACATTTCACAAAGTCGCGAAATCTTTGTAGTTGCAATCAGTAACAATAATTTATGTAAAGCGTTTCAAACTGTTGGAGTATAGACACAGTACAGGTATGACTTTAGAGATATTGTGAATGAAATGTGAAAGCGAATAAATAAATTTTCAAGATAACTTCGGGAAAGACGGGTGAGAGATGATATTGAATGCAGGCGCACGTACTTCAAATATTTATACGTTTATCTGTTTTGTATAACTTGAGAATTCGATCATGGAGATGCTTTCTTTATTTTAAGTCAGGAACGGGGTGAAAATAACTGCGAATATGGATTGAATAAATTATTATTACAAATATCGTTTTCTCCTATCACATAATATTCTATACGTATATCGACGCTGAATTTTTAAAATATTGTTACGTATTTCCCTTTTGTCTTTAGTTTATTATAACATAAAATTCTGTTATTTAATTTAAGATAAAGTTGGACGATATATATTTTAATAACATGTTATCAATATCGAAAATGCATGTAGAATTATTATTATTTAAAATATATTAAATTTTGTATAAAAATTAAATAAAAAAAAGTTTACATAAAGATTAAATATTTATCAGGTTTGTTATATGAGAGCACACAGATTTTCAAATAACGAAATTACCGCTACTTGCTCTCAATGCTCATCATTATTGTAGTATAGTTCAAGCGCGATTATAAGTTGACTTCTCTGAATAAGAGGATTATTCACGAGCGGTCGAACTCACTATAGTGGATTTTCCAATCAGAGTCGCCCCAGAACATCGTACATCTTTTATATTATCGTAGCCCGAGCTACAGCTAGGTAGTTCTCATCACATGGTAGGTGCAGCTCTCGCGATATTAGTTTCTGCGCTTCTCTCGGGGCTAAATCGTGAATTTCGGATGGATCGTGGGACCGCAGAGCGGACTTTGTAGAGAAGGGCTAGCAGTCGGCAACCGGTGGGAACCCTCGTCGACTATACATCGCCTGTAAACAGTTAGTTGTTCTCCGCGGGCTGGTGCCCCGGAGCGTGGAAGTTGACAGTGAACATTAATATCCCATTTGGAGTTGAGAGTTTCGCGGTCTACACGCGCGGTGCATCGTTGCGGCTTCGCGCATTCACCGCGATAGCGTGAATCGCGTTTAACGCGATTCGATAGATTCGCGATGGCAAATACTAACAATAAGAAGAGAAGATTCGGATGATTTCCCATGATTGATATGAATATGTTGGGCCATTTATATGCTGAGAGAATAAATGGAGAGTATATTCTGTTTATCACGCACTTCTCTTTCAAATAAACATTTTTTGATGAATGAATTTTCAGTCAGAAATTGTCTCTATGTGAACATTGTTAATGTCATTAACATTTGGATCTAATATCATTTTTTTGTAATTTTTTTAATTATCAGCATTAAGTACCTTGTTAAACAAGTAACAATTACTTAAAATTTATACATTAAAATAAATACAATATTATATTATTAAGGATATTTATTATTCCTTTATATTTATCATAAATTCTTTCAATTCGTTAAAGGTATAACTTACATAGACTTTTATAATACAATAGGTTTTTGAAAAACTCTTCTTATACTTTAATCTCAATAATTAGAAGAAAATGTACAGTGCGTCTACTACATATAAGACGCTCTATATATAAATACATTTGATGATTTGTAGCTTATTAGCTGTGATGAATTTATGGGAGTTATCAACGAGAGTAGCGGCGAGCGAATTTTGTAGAAATATCCATAGATATCATATGATGTATCGATACATGGTACACGCTAACAAGATACTAGGAGTCGAATCAACCACCGCGTCCCCTCGACACAACGTTATATGATATCTCACCAACATGACGAAGAAATTGATGGATATTGACAAGGAAAAGAATACTCACCAACACTTATACCGAAAGATTAAATTCTCAGTACATCTCGCAAGTGTGCGTGTAACGCTATTTGCTTTATGCTCGCGAATATAGATGCTCATATTGAAGTTACGACCCGTAAATAGCAAATATCTCTCCGCGTAAGTAACTTTCATCGTGCTGGATGCTAAAGGCAACTAGCAACACAGGAAGCTCTTAATATCGCCTTACAGGACACACTGATCCATGATGATTCATGAAGGTGTCGTTTGAAATTTTCCACTCACCGTTTATCCGAATTTCGAACAAAGTTACTTTCCCAAACGTTTAGCAAACGGTTGATCTCTTCTGGAATTGGTTCGCAAGAAATCGCAGTCGTTGGCCCAGTCAGATGGGATAACTGCTGCGCCGAACGAAGGGATAGCCGAAGTTCTCTGAAAACAAAGATGGGGATGTTGAAGTAGAGTTCAATTTTTGTGCGATTCAACTTAAACGACATGGATCTCACGTTCCATCTATTTTTCGGACGAGGAAATTTCTTCGATTTGGCGGGATCGTATCTGAGCGAGAAAAGAGCCGCCGCGATTCAATGCGTTTCGCTTCCTCACTTAAAGTAGGTACACTATACCGACTAGCGCGTCCAATGCGAAAAGCGCGATGGAAAATCGAAAGAAATGGTAGGTGGTTAAATGGGGAAGAAGCGAGTCTCTCGAAAGAAGTCTCGAGAGAAAATCGATTGCTTACTCACTGAAATTACAAATAATCTGTCAGTTGAATCTGTCACTCGGATGAGATTGCTTACCGACGTACGTGGGAAATTACTTTTAGATAATGTATTATCGTGCACGCAATATAACGATTTCCGCTTGGAAATGTAACAAAATTTAAAATTTCTACATTATTTTTGTTTAATATTAATCGTGGCGTGGGTATGATTTTACATCCGTAATAGATATTCGCAATTCATACGAATTACATAAACTTTAATGTTTTTAAATTTATTTTATTCTATTTGAGATACAATCAAAGTCATCCGTTCGCGTAAAATGGCTGTGAATTGCAGCCGACAGCCTTCCTGGCACAAGTTACCAAGTACCTAGTTTCGCCTGCGCAGAATGTTGCGGCAAACGATTTAATATTCGCGCGTACGGCTCATGAATACATTGTACACATCGCGGCATGCGCGTAATACCTACGTAATTTCATAAGCAGCGTCGGGCCCGAGCGTCAGAAGACGTCTCGGAAGATGGTTAGATAGCAGGATAGGAAATGCGGGCAACTCGGTTTTCGGCACGGATGCCGAAATATTCTCCGGAGAAAATTCAGAGTAGCGGCGAGAGAAAATGAAGTAGCGGCTAGAGGTAAAGCGAGGAAATAGGATAAGGAAGGAACGTGCGAATAGACAGATAGAAAAAGGAGATGACCTGAAAAAAGAGAAAAGGTAGGAAGGAGTTATAAGTAAAACGGAAGACATAGGCCAGCGTAGTAGCTGTCCTGGTACGTGGAATGGAGAGTCTGCGGTATTTTAATATCTGGCATTCCTGAAACGACCGATCATCTGACTCTACTACCACTACCGCTGCTGCTACTACTACTAACTTCGATCCAACAACTACGATTACTACATCGCTGCGAATATCTCCCTCCCACAACAACTAATCTTCGTGACTGCAAATAATAACAAATGTCGCTTTCGTTATTAATATTTGTGCCATCGTTCATTGTGCGATTGACTGCAGTTACTTTAAAATTATGATAATCACTTGATTCTTTGTGACGACACCAACATTTCTAATGATAATTACCGAAGTTTCGAATATCACACGTAACAATTGTCTCCTCTTTTTCTTGATCTTTTCATAAAGTATTTGCCGTCTCTCCATCTAGAGATTGCTTTAACGTTATTCCTTTTTCTATACATTTTTATATGTAATCATCATTTTTGCAAGATTTCTCCATTTTTTCGAAAACTGGTGACTGCTGATGTTAATAACTATATAAGATGTGGCGTTTATTATTTATGTATTAATCGAAATATAAATTTCTCAGCAATTTATTACACTTAGGAATATTAACACTCGATTCTTAAATAAATTGAAAAATTTGAATATAAATTTTCTATTATTATGTGGAAATTATTTCTTTGGAAGTTGATACATATGTTTGTGATGTAATATGGTTGTGTATGTAATGACCCTATAAGCGCAATATTATTTAATATTGAGTAATATTTTAGGCATATTATTAGAATATTAAATGTAACGTTTTAATAATATTTTATTACAATTATATAATATTAAATAATATTCTTGAAATATTAATGAATGGTTATATATATATATATA
>NW_017305288.1:1701517-1706240 GCF_001594115.1 Trachymyrmex septentrionalis
TTACTTATTGTAAATTCAAATTGCCCTTATATAAAAGTAACAAATATTAATAAATATTTTAATAATATTTCAGAGATATGAAAAACGTAATACAAATGTTATTATGTAAAATAGATAACATCTATAAAATATTCTCATAATATTAAAAAATATTATATAATATTTTCGAAATATTGTAACATTAATTACTTAAATTTTTTTTTATAATATTCATGTAACGTTCTAGGAATATTTTGTGCTTATAGGGAACAGTCTTACTAACAATTTTTAAGTTTTATTACATACAGAAGAAATAACACGAATGTATGATTATCGATGTTTATTTTATTTATTACCCAAACAACTACAAATATTACAAAAAAATAATAATATAAGGCTAAGATTGCGTGGTACCTAATTGAATATTCCATTTTGTCCGAGCAGGCGTCATTGTTTGCAAATGTTTCAGTTTCCACAAATCTCCTTAATTATTTATATCATCTGTTGGAATTTCAGCCGCAATTACCTTTCGTTCACTTTCCTAAAACCTGCTGAGCGAAATATCTCATCGTCCATCCACCATGACTTTGGCACTTATGCGCACAACTCATTTATCATATCCAATAGGATGCCATGAAACACGATTTCTCTACGTCTTATGTGAACGGCGAGGTCATGAGGCACCATTCAACAGCTCGTGGTTTTTGCGGTTATTGAGATATAGATCGGTTGAGGCATTGTAACTCGCATTTATCAAGTGCACTCGGTATAGCACATAGTTTCATCTCGTAATATAGATAGATGGTTGTTTTATTGAATTAATCACCCGACAAGTTTATTCATGCTTCAAATCCTGTGGTATAAAATGATTCTTTTCACGTAAGATAATGTTGCGTTTTAGATAAGAGTAGTGAATTAATTTTTGGCATATTGTAAATACGTATATAATATATTTAGAATAGTTATCAGTGTTACATATTATAAAAAAATATATATTATAAATAGGTATTATATAGATAAATATGTAAGAAAATTTTTCGTGAAATTTTCTATTAATCTGTTTAATCCTAAAATTTTAAACGAAGCCCCTCATATCAATTTTTATAATATTCAATCTTATAGAGAACAAAAGAGTTTAATATATTTTTTACTTACGCTAAACATTAAAGATTAAAAAAGCTGACGTTATTATATTTTTCTTTACGTATCTACCGCTTTTAGCGAACTCCTTATCTTGAGATAAGTAGATGACGCACGTAGCAACAGATCATGTACACACGTGTGCTGTGTTAAGGTTGAAACGTGGAAAAGGCAGGAAGGAAAAAACATCTCTCTCAGTCATAAAAACAGAACGAAGGGAACGCAAGCGGTTCAATCTTAAGTGTTACAGAACGCTTGGAAAAAAGGGAGCAAGAATTGATTTTCCTACCTGATTTTCTCGTCGCTTAGAACTGTAACCTTATATAGCGGATCTCCTTATATAACGGATTTCCTCGGTCAATTCTTCATTCTATGAGCACATTTGCTTCACTCGAAAGTCGCGCAATCCGAGTCATTCCATGCTCCAAGAGAAAAGCGCTTTTTCAATTTACTTGATAAATCCTCGCAGATTCGCCTAGACTTCCGGTCCGGAATACCTATAGACTGTCCATGACAATCAATAAAAGAGATGGGCGCGAAGCGAATGAGAAAAATGAAAGTGAAATATATCGCTTGATTTTTTTACCATACGTTATCCGCCCATCAAAATTCAGCTTTAGAAATGGAAAAGAGGTGTATCCTCTTCTTGTCTCGATTCTCGTCACCTTGCTATTTTTGCTAACTTGCCAATTTCACTTTCAGTCTAATCATCAGCCTAATTTTTTAATTTCGAGACATTTCTCAGGAAAAAAGCTTTCATGTTTCAAAATAAAGTATTTATAATTTTTTAAAGAATATAATTGCTATTTTAAGAAATGTAAAAATATAAAATAAGACAAAATGGTAATAAAAATAAAACAATTAAAATCATAAGATTTTATTTCTGCAACAGTTTGCAAAAATTTGGAAAAAAATGCAAATCTATAAATAATATATGTATATCAGTAAAACAAACAGTGATGATATAACTGTTATATCATCTATTGTATCTTCGTAATATTCCTGATAGTAAAGGACATTACTGGTTTGTGCGCTAATGCTGCGGATTATGGCTGGCTAATTTCTCACCGCGATTGAATTGTGGTCCATGGCAGTCCTGTTTTTGTTTCGCGCTACCATTCCTGGTTAGCATATTTGTGATACATACATGTAGGTATGAATAATCTAGTTGCGAGGCACATACGCAGTACGTTTCCAAACGTTCTCTAATATCGCGTGTAGAATATATTCGAATCTGTGGATATATGGTCACGCTTTACACATGAGGAGGAGCGGAAACGATGAGAATACAAAATAGCATCGCGCGAGGAAACAGTGAAAAAGCGCTATACGGGAGGTGATTTTGACGGAACGAAGAGTACTGGGATGAGAGCCATCGAAAGAGAGAAACGAACGAGAGTCGGCGAGACAAAGCGCGCTCGAATGTATATACATACACGGATTATCAGAAGGGGCGTCTAGGCATTCCAATTCGACATAGCCGCTTGACCCGACGATTCCAATTCCAATCAGCCGCCTCTAAATCCAGCTCCCATTCGACTCCGCGCTTCGTATCGCAAGCTACCCAGCCGCCCTCCTCGCTCACGCATTGACTCCGTTTGGCCTCGCGGTGAAACCGAAACGATCTCGAGAAGATTAGTGGCGCTGCGGTATGATCCGTGTGTCTACTTTGAGATACGATCTTTGGATGTTGTTACTCAAGATTCTCCAAGATAACGTGTCCCAATACTATTGAAATATCGTCTATAAGGGGTCGTAATTAGCTCTAAAAGACGTAACCAGATTGAATGAAGATTGAGGTAAAAGAAAAATTTATTTCGACAGATTTAATTAAAGAATAATTAATTGACTTATTAGTAATATAACATGAAAGAAGCAAACGCTATCAAGTTTCAAAAATTCTACTCATGTATACACACGCGCGCGCGCGCACATACATACACTACTCGACTTAAAACAATTCTTTCTGCCCTAAAATACATATTATCGACATATATATTAAATTAAGTTAAAATTTTCTAGTCAATTGTGACAAATTAAGAAAAAAAATTGAATAAAAAAGCTTGACCTTGACTAATAACTAAGATAAAATTAGGAGAATAAAAATAAGTTGAATGGAATGAGAAAGCATTTGAGAGCAAATTTTTTATTTAAACTTTTTAATGAATTTGCAGAATGTGAGAAATTTACTTTTATTAACACGAGTAAATTTTATAATTACATTAATTCAATTCTGTAAAAATTCTTGCTAGATAGTTTTTAAAATAATTTTAACAATCGACTAATTGTTACTAACGATACTAATTATTTGTATCACCTGATACCTGACAAAGGTATATTACAATTAAACAATGAATACGATAGCTCTAAGAATGCAATAGTAATTTGGCGTCAAGGGGATTTAAAAAACACAGTTACGAGAAGTAAAAGTTTATTCGAGTAAACACGAAGGAGCTTTTGTTCTGGAGCTTTTAAACTTTTTATTATCTTGTATCTGGAGATTCATGGCAAGTAAACAGTAAACTTACAATCACCGCAACCAGTATTTTGCCCATCTTATTAACTCTTTCTATAAATGACTCGGCTATTCTTCTTAATTATTTATATTTTATCTTTTTCTTTGTATCCATCTTTTCTTCTATCTTTTCTTTTACTTGACATATTATTTGCAGTGAATTTGAGATGTTTTAGATGTCATTTCATAATTCTCGTAGCTAATATAATTGAGGTGTACCAAAAGAAAACATTGTGCTATTTTTTAAATTTTTTAAAAAGAAAAAACTTTTTTTTTAAAAACTAATCATTTCAAAAATTCTATAAAAAAAGTTATCATAATAACAAAAGATATGAGCAATTAGTCTCTGCAACATTTTTTAATTAAGTAATCTTTTAAAATCGTATTAAAGTTATTAAAATTTCAAAACGTTATAAGTCCAAGCAAAAATGCAAGTCCAAACGTTTAAGTCCAAATAAAATATCAATTGCATAATGGACTTATAACGTTTTGAGTTGTACTACTCATTTTTTCCGCTTGTAGCACTTTTCATTAAATAATATAGTGATAGAATATGTGATAGACCACATAGCACCTTTATAATCCATTCATACAAAAAACGCATTTTCACATTTTGGACATTTAAACGTTTTTGCAATGTCACATCTCAATTTCTTTTATATTATATTTAATCGAGCTTCGTCAGTTTAATTTAAAAGTTATATTATAGAAATAGTATATTACGTATAATAGAAGTAAATAATAAAGTTGCTAAAAAAATAAAGAATAATACTTACATATATAAAAGTATTGATTTTATTAAGTAAAATTATATTTCGATTTTGTTTTGTAAAATAAATGAGATTTAAATAAAGTTATGATTATAAATTGACTATAATTTTATAATTTTAACAAGTTAAATGTTTTTATACATATATTAAATTCCAAAAGTGCTGAATTATTTGTTTTTAATAAATTTTTATCAAATTTTGTTATAACTGAAGATTCATTTATTTATTCTATTATTAAGATATTAATTTTAATTATTTTCGAATTTTGTAACAAATAATGTAATCTCATATATGTATAAACTTGCTTATTGATTGTGAG
>NW_017305288.1:1706340-1727724 GCF_001594115.1 Trachymyrmex septentrionalis
ATAATGTAATCTCATATATGTATAAACTTGCTTATTGATTGTGAGAAAAATTTCACTTTAATACAAATTTAAGAATATCTCAATGAACTTTAAATTAAATTCGATAGACTGTAAAATTTTAATTTAAAGTTTATTTGCTTAAGCATTTATATATTAAAATAAACTTCACATTCGCCAAAGAATTTCCAAAATATCGCTATACTATATATTGAGGATCTTGCTGATCGCGTGGAAGCGTAACTGTGCTGGGATATTCTCTCTCTCTCTCTCTCTCTCTCTCTCTATATATATATATATAACATATATAGGATAAAACTGAACGAGGAATTGCAATTTTATAGCGGTTGGTGAAATAATTCGTTCGACGACGGACGATCCGTCTTTCACCCTCGAAATCACGCGTCCCGGATTTCCCCTACCGGGGTTCAAACTTCTAACGCCAATCGTATAATTCACGCTGTGAGATTCTAGCACGAATGCGGTTTGTAATATCTGAAAACGGAAATACCACTTCACATGAGAGCTTTACTTTATTGACATCGACTTCTTAAAATCGAGACGAGCTATTACTTTTGATTTACAAAGCGCTAATCTATTCGAGTGATAACTTAATATTCTTTGACAATGATAATATGCCACAGTTTCTGTGGCTTTTCTCGTTTTTTTATTTTTTAAATCAAGGAATTTCATACACCTTTACCTATTGCTCTGTATGGCGTTTCTATCCTTAATTATCATATAGTAATTTATTCGCAACCTCATATCCTGATGTTTATACAGAGATATATTAAAAATTTCATTTGCATATGTTATACACTGACATAAATGTTTTGGTATAATCATTTATTTTGTTGATATATGACTAATAAAAACTTTTTTACTTTTTTATTAAAAAATTGTGTTGTTCTAATAAAAATTTTGTGTGATTATTCTAAACGAATTTTGATTACACAATTTTGATTGACACAAATCAAATTTGCAACATTGTTTATTGTTAATATAATATAAAGCGCGCTAATTTAATGGATATAAATTCTCCTGCATAAGAGCGATTAACAGTAATTAGTGTACCCAATAGGTTACAAAGTTAATGAAGTAAAATCATTTTGAAAAATACATTTTTGAGATTGTATGTCTATTAGTCTTTTTATGACAATAATAGAAAAGTGATGCCAATGGAAAGAACACACATCCATATAGTGATCGAAATCCGACACTATTTGACGCATCAAAATTTATAGTTCCCTTGACTAAAGAAAGCTTAAGTAGAGAATGGCGATAATGAAGTTTTTCGTCTATTTCCAACCGAAAACGACACTGAGACATACATATGTCGAAATAAAAACACGAAGGGAGAACCTTTTTCGTGTAAAGCAGGAAACAAGAAAAACTTATTTCGTTCAATTTACCTTTTTGCCTGTTCATTTTGATAAATGGAATGTACGGACAACTATTGTAATGGATCAAAAGCATTTACACTGCTGTCACAGTGCATTCGAATATGCTTTGATTTGATTAAATTGAATTTTACTCTCTTTAACTGAGCAGAGAATTTGTGCGTTTGTGAGTCTATCAATGATTTTTAATCTCTCATTGCAGATGATGTAAATTTCTCTATTGCAAATATTCAGTATTAAACAATAAATTAGTAAAGGACAGAGATATTACGCTATTCTCAATGAGATTACGGCACTGCAGCTTTATGCTTGATGCTATCAACAGACTGTATTTGATTCTTGTGGTTTATTTCTTTCATTGCAGTAAAGACGATATGAACGTGATGTCTTTTTCCTTATAATACGCTTACGATGTCGATTAATTCTATTCACGTTGAATTTGTCTCTCAACACTGTTAACTTTTTCCTACTCTACTTCCTTTACCTTCCTTCTATCTCAAGCTTTCCTTTCTTTTTCTAGATCGTTTCGTTTCTTTCCAAATACCACGTGACCGAAATACGGAAAGAAAACGTCTTTCCAGATACGATCCTCTCTAGATATATACGATGAAGCCACGTCTGCGATTAATCTGAGAATGTCACAAGCGTTTGTGATTCTTTTTGCTCGTTTACGCTTGGCCGCAGTTTCTGTGACAAAAACTGCCTATATACGTTCAATTAATCACAAGAGACGTTAATGATGAAGCCGAAGTGTGTCGGATTAAAAATTCATAATGCCTCAACGAACACATAAACTCTTTCGCTACCATGATACAGTCGCTATTGTGTTTCAAATTAAATCTATCGCGCATGTACGATATCTTAGTGGGTAGTGTGCAAGTTCTAGAAAATCGATGGAGATCGATTTAAGCTTCTTTTCAGAAGATTTTATTTCGAGCGAAAACTTCTGTTCAAATCCTTCCTCTCTGAGCGAAATAATCTGCACTTTAATTTTACGGCCGAGCAATGCTTATTTCTTTTTTCTTTCACTGCAATTCGAACTTCCAAATTACTTGGAAAAGTAACTAATGAAATTTTCTGTGCAACTATGCACGTGGCCGAGATTTTAACTCAAAATCTACCTTTGTGGTTGAAGGTATAATTAGGCGAAATAAGAAGATTTAAAGAATACGATTCAATCGAAAAATTATACATGCTACTTCAAAATTTATTTATATAAAAATATATACATATAAACTAAAATATTTTCTCGTAATTTTTTTTAATAACCTGTTTATTTACGTACATAATTATGGAAGCGATCATTATAGAATTATTAATATTATAAGATTATTGGCATTGTATCCTCTTTCGTCTCTTATTTTATCTAATTTAAAATACTTTTTTTTTTGGGAATAGTTAAAATATTTTAATTCAATATATCATTTGTATTATTTATCATCAATATATGGATATAATTATCATTTAAACTATACAAATAATTACTCTAGACATATGTACACAAGACCATAATAGAACATGATATTACTGATCTATTTTTGTCATTATTGTATGTGATACAATACATCAATGTTTAGATTCGAAGCCGGATTCAAAGCCGGTATTCAATAATTAGTACTTATTAAACACTACTACATGTACGCTATTATAATTAGTAAACGAAGTCCTTTATCTACTTCAGTACGATCATTACCTTTTGTTTCGCTAGTGATCCAACATCTGATATGTTTATGGCATTAGACACTGTATCGAATAAACTCTGCACTACATATGAATTTGAACTATTGAATTTTGATGTACATATATACAAAATATACGTATAACTTAATAGCATTTACATTTCTATACTATTTAATATAATTTTAATTACAATTCTCTTTCTATATTCGAATATAACTATACTGTGTACAGTTACACCGACAGGCAAGTTGACGTAACACGTGCCCAGAAATTGATTCGATTCAAGCCATCCACTATCATATGTGTATATAAGAGATAATGTTATCGTAGAGCCTTCCAACCATGTTGGTCCGCGACCATACGAAACTCTATGAATACATAGCGCAAGTTGGGGTGAAATTGCTTTAGCAAGCTTATCTTTGCGATAGCGTGGGAAGACGATTTCGAACTGTTTATCCTTCTAAGAAAACAATTAGAGAACTGCCAACACACTCTAAAAAACGTAAAATTCTATTTCATTTAATTAATCGATTTAAATTTATTCGATAAAAAATTTATTTAATGTAGAGTAAAACAACGGAGAATGAGAACCATTGAGTTTCATGAATTGAATGCTATGTACAGACTACTGAGGATGACGTAAGTGTAAGAACAGCGCAGTAGTGTAGCATTAAATTAAGGCGGTCTCGCGTGCTGCACATAGCAGCTTCAAATGTACATTATCTCTTTGCGTTTAGATACAGTTACATGATACGACACATTCATCCATTTGCATGATAATTGATATTATTACGTTAATGTACGTTAGTTACACGATGTATTCGAATGATTAGTATCGTTTTTTCAGATTACAAGAATCGATTGTTCATTATATGTATAAATTTGTGAAGCTTAATTTCTCTACACTCGTTGAGTATCTAAACGCACGTGACAAAAAAATATCGATATTTTTGCGTTAAACAATATTACCATTTTTCTTCATTGAAATTTTGACGTACGTGATTCAGAAGCTTTGGAATAATACTCATTCTTCTTCTCTTGCTTTACTTAGTAGTATAGAATTTCTACGAAAGTTTTATTTCCTGTAAAATCTTGTTATTTGACTTATACTCAGTTTTTTGCCGTTAGATACCTATATGGTTACACATACCTATACAGTACACATACATATATGAATATGTATTATCGTTATATTATATTATAAAAATAATACACACATTATAAAAATAAACTAGCTATTTAGTTTTATTAAATCTACTACACTGGAAATAAGAAAAAAAACAAAGTACTGAAAATAAAATAATAAATGCTTATAAAAGTAATATTTCCTTCGTCAGCTTCGATTACACGACGTCTATTTAGCTGCCCCCCCCCCCCTTGCGCTCGCAAGCGCAAAAATTTGTTTTTACGGATTTTAAAAGCGCACAAACAGCGCATTATTATATAATTTGGGGGGAGGCGAGGGGCTAGTAAGGCAGACGTGATTATACGTTATATTGTACTTCCTCGCTAAGAAAGAATAATCCTATTAATTGGTATCACGCTTCGCTTACTTTTCAACTTTGGTAGTTATTGGATTTAATCAAAGATATTATCACTTTTCCGAGTCGGGAAGGTGATAATATCAAAAGCCAGCAAGATATCTCGCTTTTCTGAAATTACTTTACGATATATCTATATTTGGTGTATGTGCGTGTGCGTGTGCGTGTGAATCTCGACGGTGGTATTAGACACGCTCTGCTGTAGTGATCAAGAATAAAGATTAAACAGTAACTCAGCATATGTGCTCAACGTGTATCCATACACACGTGTAGACTAGTTAATTAAATTTAACGTAGAAAGGGCGGCAAATGCATAACGTAACGTCGAGCGAGTAGCGTAATAAAGTGCAGCCGAATGGAAGAATCCCGTCAGAGTTAGCTGCGTTCGAGAAATTTACTTTAGAGAACGCGCGCTCCTTCTCTGTCTCTCTCCTCCTTCGTCGGAGATACTACGATAAAATTCAAGTAAAATTACTCCTTGTTAGAGTTCAAACAAATTCCTGCGCTTCCCTTGTTTTGCTATGAGGCGCACGCGAGACGCGTCGGAGAAGAAAACGAGTAAACCGAGAGTTTCTCTAAAACTCCTTGGTCCAGCAAATGCCTTTCTCTTTTCCACTTGTAATCGATGCGAGAGAAATTCACCTCGCATATTTTCATTTTCCCATTCCCCTGCCACCGTTACGTTATGTAATCACGATACCGTGTTTACGCGGAATATTGAAAAGCCCATCGATGCGATTAAGCTCGAATGGAATGCAATTCGATAGAAATATCAGAGAACAACCGACATTGGGCGACTCGGCAAACATTTCTCTATAAATATTAAGTTGCGTAAAGCTTATTGGTTCTTTATTTAAAATATTAACTTTCGATATTAATTATGTTGCGCAAATACGTTATTGTATAATAAATATAAATGTACTCAATATTTAAATAACCAAAGAATGTTATAAAATAATCTAATAATTTAATCGCTTTACGATTATCATAAATTACTGTTATGTAATATACATAACATGTTCTTATAATATACTCTCTATCTGTTTCATAGTATATAATTCAAAGACCTCGTGCGAACAGTGCGAAGTTATCTGTCGCTTTTCTTATACAGAGATGTTATCTCAGGAATTTAACTCATAACTTTCTTGCGCATCTGTCCTTTCACTTAGTTCTTCAACTTGCTTCTAAAATTCGTTAAGAAATACCAGATAAATTTTTATCAATATAATTAATGTCTTTCTAAAAATTATTATAGTCTGCCTTTATTAACAGAGAGAGAGAGAGAGAGAGAGAGAGAGAGATTTATGATTATTACTAATTTAGCTTTTTTCGTAACTTAACATTTAGGAAAAATTGTCTATTACCACTTTTGTTACCACTTATTTCATTACTGCAATGATTATTAACCTTTAGTACATTGGATCATTCGTGTCTTGCGCATTTCTTTTCGTTAGGATACTAGAAGTATACTATAGAATACTAGAAGAATACTATAATATTTAGCTAAATATAATAGTACTATAATATTGGCTAAATTTTTCTATCCTTTCCTTTTTCTTAAATACATAACCTTATAAATATTTTCTAAAGAGATGTTAAAAATATGTAAGAATTATTTAATAATTTTTGTATACTTGTAAGTGAAAATGAAAATTAAACCCACGAAAGACACGATCGTGTGTAATAAAGAACCAGAAAATCATCGTGTGTTAAGGATTAATTATATATGTATAAATGTGAAGGAATTAATAGGAAATAATTCGAGATTTACATTTAACTTTGCTACTATAAATTCTCCTGCGCTCAAACGACATAAAGATATTTTAGTAGTACTTTCGTACCATTTTCACTATTAATAACTGTGTAGAATTTAAAGAAAAATAGGCGAAGCGTGCTGTGGGTTAGTGCCGAAAATAGATCTTCCTTGGTCAGTGTTTCTGCCATCCTGGCTACGCTTCTCCCCCACCCCCTCTCCAAAAAAAGATCATTTTTCCTTATTATCCATACAGCACAGAACTTGCAGCAATATCGCTGCAATATTGCTGCAATGTTGCAGCGTTGTTGTTGCAACTTTCGTGCTGTAGGGATATTACACGTTGATCTGAAATTATCGCCCGTTTGCTTTGCGTATAGAAAAGCATACTCGTGGGACGCGATCATTTTGATTTATCGTTACACTGATGGAAGTGGCACTTAGGTACGACGACGAAGCGATGCAATTCGTCACACAGCGACGTCGTCGCTATCACGAAAGGGACAGGCGTCGAGCGGCATTCTTTCGTGTACGCTGCGCGAAGATGTTTGAACGGCGGCAAGGACCGCCGCTTCTTTCTCATGACGTTGAAGCAGTACCAGGCTTGAGAAATTGAAAGATATAAGCATCGCAACGCGGCGCGGCGCCTCGTTTTACGGCAACGGGTCGAAGCGTATTAACCGCCAGTGGAGGTGGTGGATGTTCGCACGTTTTTCTCGTATTTCTCTCCGCCTATCGAAAACGCGTCCCATTATTTTTTCATTTACCATATGCTTTCCCAATTCAATAAATTATGAAATACATTAGCAATAATGGAATACATTGCTTGATACTTATCTGAGTTTATCGATATTATTGTTATTGGAATATTCTACGCATGCATTAATTATTAATGTTAACTGGAATGGCTTTTAAATACAATAACATTCAACATAACGGGAGATGTGAACAATTTTTTAAGTAATATACTTTGCCTTAATATGTAAAGATTAACAATATATTCAATATATATTTATGTATACATTCAACAATAGGAGAAATATATTATACCTACATTCTATCCAATTTCTCCGACTCTCTCTTGTTTCCGTTATAAATAGATTAAAAGTTTTTAACATAGGTACTAATAGCAAATTCTTGTGTTAATACAGAATTTTTACATCATACATTTAAAACAAATTTTTGTCTTTACATTATGCACGTGTTTAGAGTTTTTGTTTTATATTTTTTTATTAAAGTGATCTCCGTAAAGTGGATAGCACTTTTACGAATTATTACATATTTTTTTTCCACATAGTTAAAGAATTAAATTTCTGGCGTACTATGATTACTATATTGATTTTTAATATACCTAATACACCAACGCGCACATACAAATCTATTTTAATGATTCATTAGGTTTTCATATTAGAAATTTATTATTAGCGTTATTATGCAAATAAGAAAAAGCCTTGAAACATTAGAGTACGAATGTTAATGATTCATAAAAAGAATATAAATATAATTTATATCGCGCGCGAGGCATTAACAATTTTCAAATTATAATACAAGTGACTGAAAATTTTATGACCTTAGAAAGTAAGCTTGGAAAATCAATAATAAGGTTTTGCCTTATTTTACATGAGCTGTATTTTTTTTTAATTTTAATTTCAGACAATACAAAGGCATAAAAATCTATACTACAAACTTATAACAAAGATGTGTGTTGATGATGAAATTTTTTTACAAATTTAGCTGTAATTTTAATATATCTTACACTTTTCAACAAAAATCATATTACCCCATATTAACAATTAGAAAACTGCAACACGACACGTTGCAAAGAATATAATATGTATAATATTTTGATATTGTCTACTCGCGGGTCCTTTACTTAATGTCTTCCGTTTTACCACAATGCGACCAACCCTTTCAGCTTTATCACGCTCATTCTGCAAGCTCTATATTGTCTGCAGCACAAATATGTTTTACGTCGTTTCCGTCCTCCACATGTAACTAGCTCGCCAACGCCAGGCTTTCGCGTGGGCTTCCACACGACTCTACGTGACAAAAACTAAAAAATATAGCCACCATACCGTTCGTTGTTTCGTTGAGGGTGGATCGAGGGGTAGATTCGCACGAGACGACCTACATCCATTCTCCTTATCCTCCCGTCTAACCCTCGGAAAACCACAGAAGCTCGTTTCCACTGCGCCTTAATCCCGTTTTCCGCGATAAAGGCGAACGCTCGTGACCCTTTCTTCTTCCTCTTCGTGGTTGAAAAATTGAGAAACAGTGAATACGCCCGCAAAGAGAAGGATAAATGTTTTGTACCGGTAACGCGGTTAACGACTCATAAAAGCGACGAACGGATGACATTCTTTCACACGTTGGTACTTTCGCATCTGCAAAGACTGACACTATCGCATATTATCGCGAGAGTAATCAAATTTCTTTTAAAAGAAAGCTTCTTTTTCAGAAAAACTGAAATAATTATCTCGAAATATATATGTTAATCTTTAGCTCATCTTAAGAAAATGAGAAATAGATAAATCGAGATTTATGATTAACTTTTCAACTGTTTTAATTTTGTGCGATTTTCTTTCTCTCCTTTGTCCAGCCGCGCTTTATAATATTGGTAAAGTATAAGTTACAATAATATTCCAAATTTTGAAAAATTTTTTTATGGAAATGGTTACTCATATCGACGTCTTCTGAATATTGACTACACGCAATAAAATATTTTGCTGATTCAGCTATAGTTGTAGCTGTTTTTTTGTATCTGATAGAAAATTATGTATCATACGCGTAGAATTTATAGCACGAATTCTATCTGTCATCTATATGATTAGATGCAATATTCAATATCGCAGTACTTGCCAGAAATTTATCTGTTTTAGCTATTTTTCGTACTTAGATCATTTTCGCTATAACTGCAAGACCACTATTTTGAGTGCATGTAATCAAGTTTTCGACTTTTTTATAATATTTATTTCTACGAATTTATATTTATTTTTTTGCACTATATGCTATTGCAAATAATGGATTTTTTCTATAAAGCAATATTTATTTCATAGTTTATTTCATCTTGTCCATTTGATACAAAATAATAACCATTTAATTTCAGTAATTTTTTAATGGTCATTTTTTTGCATCATAACGTAATTACGTATAATTGTGATGACCTTGTAAGCTTTCTTTTACATGCGCAGTACACTCGTATAATCTCAACAAATTACAGTGTGATAACAACGATAGAAAGACTAATGGTAATAACTGCTTTTAGCAGAAAAAGCAGCTTTACAACTGCAAGATTCTTTAATATGATTGTGATTCTTACCCTTAGTTCCTCATTAGATCTAAACGATATAAACCAATCGTTTTGAAGAATCTCAGAATAGTGGCAAAGCTGCTTTTTTTCTGCTGAACGCAACCATTGTTTCAATATTAGTAGGTCACTTTACGTAACTGTCGATGAAACATGTCAACGAAATGAGTCTCGGATTGGGGATGAAAGTTGATAAAACTTGGATGATGAATGATGCTCGATCACGTCGCGCTGCCCCCGCTGTGTATATGCGTTCAATGAGGAGGACAAAATTAAAATGAATCGTGCTCCTACAATGAGAAATACTGTCAATGTCCGAGACGATATTCCCAAACTTTTAATTAAAGGCGACTTCCAGAAAAAAAATGAGTTATTATGCCGTGAGTTTGTAATAGTTTTATTTACACATACGTTAACAGTAGCATGATAAAATAGAGCCTTTTGTTTTTATTATTGAAAAGTTGGGATTGCGCGACTATGACGTTTCTCGCTTTCCTGCATATGTCCAGCGAGTAATAATGGACTTTGCGTGGGATGTATTCAGGCACGGACGTAGACTATTACACAGAATTCTGAAATTTGCTTGAGCTCACTAAAATATATCGGATTACGTTAGGATTTCGACAAGAGAATAATAGATACGCTATGCTTCGTCACATTACATCCGAATTTACTAGATTTTGATAGACTAGGTATACTTAGGATAGAATCCTCAGACCAGCGAACATCAGTAAATTCCGGTGTAATCCAACCGCGTTTATATCTTGCTAAACTGATGGCCAGTTATTTCGAATTCTAGTGTACTCTGACATTTTGTAGCAAACACTGATATAGACACGAATATTCACAACTTAATCTAAGTTTCATTTAATGTGCAGCATATACAATATGATCTAAGCGTGCCTATGTATTATATATAACGGCGCCGTAATTACACGCTTGATACGAGAAATGTATGAGGTAATTAAACAATCGATTCCAATGTGTCTCTATACATATAATATAAAACAAGAAATATACGAGTACAGTGATATATTTAGTAACTTTATGTACATTAATTGTTCGATTACTGATTAGTCAGAATTGTTACTAACTGACCACTTCAAGATATGAATTATTGGTCATTTTACCCTGTTTTTTTTCTTGGAATCGTTTATTTTATTGCGCATAAAAGTTTCACTGTATTATTCCAAATGCAAATTTTCTCTCCGCAGTTGCTAATAAAGCCTAATATTATGCAACCGTATGCATTATACATGCCTGCGTGCCGCGTACATATTATTGTTACCTGCTCGTTGTTCTATTATTAATCGCACTTAACATTTACTTATGATATTTTTGCCTAACAATGACATCACAACGAGAGAACTTCATTCTCGGAACGAACGTACTCAGCAGCAAATCGGGATATTATCCCGATAACCGACTGTTGTATTATGCTTTATATTCCTATATTCATTGTACTCCTATTATAAGTAATAGCCTACTGAACACAATTACATTTCACGCTACGTAGCTACACAGTGGCTGACGTGTAAAATACAGGTTAGATGCAATTTTACGCTGTGGCACATAACGGTAGTACGTCACGCGAGATATAATTCATTTTGTATCGTATTTATATTTCATTTTTCCATGTATCACATGTTCATATTAATAACTCGTGCCTCTGCAGCGTTATCCGCAATAGTTAGTTTACGCAATGTAATAATATTTTTTTCCCTTTAAACCAGATATTTTTCTCTTAAACGCACACATATCCTATTTCACTTGATACGTCATAACTGAAGAGAATTAGATGAAGGTGACACACTTTTTCATACTGTTTTGTATATGTAAATGCTTGTAGATAATGCTGTTAATGTTAAATACAATCATTGTCTCATTCCTTTCTTTAACTTTATATTTTTACTACACATTATATTTGTGCGATAAAACCAGTTTACGTTTCACACTTTGAAAAAAAAAAAAAAAAAAAAAACACTTTAAATAAAAAATATAATTCTAGAAAAAATGTAAATGCATACTTCTACTAACATAAAATAAAGATTTCCATGGGTTAGGTTTAATAGCAATTTGTGTACGAGGATATTGTATTCTATAGAATCAAAATCTATAGGTATATACAAGGAACAAATTAAACTATGGTTTAATTTGTTCCTTGTATATACAATACTTAGTGTTAGTCAAGATTGATAGAAATGGTTCCACGAGATGAATCTATCATTATTTATTTAATAAAGAATTTAATAGCAACGATGTTTAAGTATGAAATATAAATTCATATATATAACAGCTTTAGGTGATAAGCAATTTGAGATATTTTATTACTTTGAAAATATAGAATAGAATTAGATATAATACAATTGATTTTTTTTTAAACGCATGCTACGAAAGAAGACAATGATTTGCGTTCATTTCCATTATAAAGTACAAAATAAAGAAAATTGCAAGTAGCGACATTTTACAATATAGTCTTATGAGCGCTTTTCCGCTATCTAATCCTCTTTGATCGCAATAAACATTAGTCTGTGGCTGTTTCACGGTTGTACTTTAGCATCGTAATATTACACACAGAGGAGTCTTCCGCTTTTCTTCCACCATATTGTCGCACCGAGGCAATTCTGCTTCGCGGACTTAATGCAGATGTTATCCGCTAATATACATATATTTTCCTCCGTTGCATTTCCATCTTTAATTTTACATCCACAAATACGCTATCCAGGCATTTCCGATTACAATACGGACGTTTACACACAAGCAACGCGCGTGTACGTTGTACGCGTCAGGTATGATGATCGATGAAATGGTAATCGCTTCACTTTATCCGCAAGTGTGCAATCACCAGCATAAAACTAAATTTCACAACCATGCGAATTCAATATGATTGATGAACGCACAGCAGGCCATTTATATTTTAATTTATATTTACAATATGTATTTGTGTAACAACTTATTTAAATTTATCACACATTTTTAATTTTGATGAGTCAAATTATTATATTGAATGTTACATATTTTATCAAAATTTCGTGCATATTATAAATGAGTGTATATATATACACACACATATACACACACACACGTATAAATACTGATTATTTATACAATTATACATATATTGATAATGATGCAAAAATGCTTACTTGAGAGAGTATATATCGCGTATAATATGATTAGGAAATGTACATTTTCCACTTTAATTGCATACGGATGAGTGATAATAAAATGGAAATCAAATTGTAATTACATCATACGTATCTAATGCACGTACTATTACGTATCGTGGAAATTTATTTTACATAATAAATATGATTTCTGTGCTATCTGCAGTGTCCCCAATGACACTTGAAATAAATGGCATTATTCTAATGGCGTTTGCATGCACATCGATTGCTGTTGCATCGTAGAAATCATTAAAAGGTATACCGCAACAGTTACTCTCCGCGGCAATCCGTTTAGACATGTTGCGCTGCGAAATTTCAACGAAATTTCAACGGATGAAGAATTAACGCGCTCGCGCGAGCTTTGTCGCGCAACTAACGTCGTAATATCACAGGCACTTTATTACCTGCGCAAATGTTTATGGTAACCGAAAAACAGATTGCGTCGTATAGTATACGAAATCGCACGTATCGCTCGAGATACATACAAACAAGATTTGCTGCGACGCTGCTCTCGACAATTCGTGTGTTTTCGGTCGTACATGACCGCGCCATCGCGCGTCGACCGATAGTCGTCGTTGTTCCCGTCGTCGTTTTCGTTTATGGACGTTTTAACACGTTCACCAGGGGTTTCAGTTGCACCCGATACGGTGATCGATGGAGCACGGCGGCGGCAGAGACGAGTCACTGCCCAAGCCAAAGGCCTGGCTTCAACGAAGATCCAGTGATTTTCTCTATTTATATTTTACGGTACGCGTTCATCCTCTATAAATAGTGCGAACGGATAACGTTGGAACGGTAAGACGTCCAAGGGCCAACAACGAAGGCATGAACACCACACATTTTCGCATTCATACGTACGTATACGTGCTCGATGCATACGTACGCGAACGCGCACACGTAGGGCCGTTGCATATTTACGCGAAAACGATGCTCAAAGACGTCGAGTCACGCCAACCTGTAGGTCTTCGCCTGATAAGCGATTCCGTAACTGCCGTATCTGCAACCTACTTACCTTCCGGTCCACGTAATAGCTACCCTCTTGTGTATATGTATACACACACACACACACACACACACACACACACATATTTGCAGGGTTAAGAACAGGACGTCTGGGAATCAAGAGAAAAATCTTACGACTCTCTTCCTTTCTTCCTTTTCTTCTTATCGCCCCTCAAGAATCCCAGCTTCTTTCTTTCGACTCACAACAAGATGGAGATATGTGCGCTATGGATCGTTATCAAATTGATATTTGTAAGAAACGTAAACTTGTAAGTACTACAGCTTTAATGTGTTGTGTGAGTGAAAAACATAATATTCGTGAGGAGCATAGTGTATGTAAAATATTATTAGAATTCATAGCACAATTCATATATATCTAGGCATGTGCATCGATACATCCGTTATTATCCGTTATTATCCATCAGATATTAAAATAATGACATATAATTAATTATTGTTCAAATTTAGTAAAGTACTGGAATTTTTTCTTAAAACCGTTATACTTGTATAATTAATTGAGATTTTAAAACGCAATATACAATGTACTTGTAATAAATTTAAACGTATATCACTAACATTTGATTTCCGTATTTATATTTAAAGTCTAATAAAGATTAAAGATAATTAAAATATAAAACATATATGTTAATACGATCGTTTTATGTGGTCAAATATGTATTATTGATCATTACAATATATTAGTGTTGTAAATTAAATCTTACATTAGTAGAGTGGTACATCTAACCAAATAAGAAAGATAAATAGCGGTTACTCACTTCCATTTCTGATATAGAAGCTATTTGATCGTGCACCAAATAGGTGTAGGAAGCATATTAGTCGAGAGATTATGCATTGAGGCTATGCATGTTTGACGGTGGTAATCGAATTAACTTCCGTTCGATTCTAAAAGGAACCCGTTCGCGTGATGGAAGCCTATAGTCACGTCGAAAGCAATATCGTGTCGATTCAAGGAACAATACGATAATTGATCGAACGCACAATAGATGATATTGCCAGCATCCCATGACTCTTATCAAGCTCTCGAAAATCAATTTGTTATTCAGCTTAGCTCCTTATACAAATGTCAATGGTATAATCCCTTGTTTTCTTGCGTCGCCGCCACCGCCGCCGCCGCTCGGTCCAGCAGCTTTTGTACTCCACTGAAGCGGATTACAGCCCGATGGATGGATTCAGTTATCGAGTGTCATCGAGTTAGCGGTGCAAAGTCGATACAAGCTTGCCTTGTTCCCGACGCTCGTTATTTTCCATATTAAATATACACGGTGTTGCAAAATATGTAACGTGCAGCGCAGTAAGAAAAAGAACATATTTAGATAAATGATATTTTTAAATATTTTAATAAACTTTTGAGTTATAGAAACGATAGAAAGAAAATTCGTTAAGACAATTAACACATTGTAACTTTTAATCACGTTTAAATGAACTTCAGTCTAACAGAAAAAAGAATGCTTTTAAAGCTGAATTTTTAAACAAACAACGCCGCTTTCCATTCCACTATTTTTTCGGGGGAAAAAAAAAATATTTACTCCAATTGCAGTTAACTGCAATCGAAGTCCAATAACTCTGAAACACTTTGTAGGATTAATGGTAAACGTAAATGATAAATGAACAACCATTGAATGTAATATTCTACGCGAATTGTCCGTTGAGCAAGAGACATTTTTTTTGTACAAAAATTCGCAGTTTCTATAGAAAGAAATCGAGATATCGCGTGTCTTGATTGATGCTTGGGCGGCACATCGTTCGACGAGGTCACGCGAATCCCGTACACCGCACATGCAATTCCTGGACTGCATGTGCACCGTATCCGCAATACACACTGTACTGTCGGGTCGAGGAGTATATAGATGCGCATAATTACGAAGGTGATGTCGGAGTCGAGGGGTCATATTCGGGTCGTTTGGGGTGAGTATGTGTGTCGATGTATTCGAAGAGTGTATCCGCCACCCGAGTACAATGGGCTACTTTGGAAGATTACTTTGTGTACGAAAGAAAGGGAAACGTGGCCAATTTCCGGCGTATTCTTCGCGGCACGCGGATGAACGTAACGTTGTACCATGATTAATCGTTTCAGCGTTCAGTGAAATTCGCGTCATCCATGTCAATGACGTTGTACATACATGTATGTTACGCTTACATCAGTGCGCCGCGCTCTATCGATTTTATAAATTGCGTAAGTTTGCTTTTCGCAGCTATAAACGCTATATCATTGCAAACTATCGCTGCGTAAATCATTAACAGCTTACGTGACTAGTTTTCCAGAAATAGTCCTTATAGCCTTTTATCATCATGTTGATCTTTAAATATGATGGAAGATGATTAGTGCTCGACTATACAATCCTTTCATAAATAAATTGTTCCTTTTTCTTAAAATATGGATAATTGATATTAATAATTAATGTTTTATCACACAATTTTCTAAGACTTTTATCAGACTTTCGACCTGAAACGCTTCACATCTTTTTTAATTATACTATTAGACGTTATACCGAATCAAAATCCACAAGTCATTTTTAATATAAAAATAACTGAAAATTTTATTTTTTATAAAATAAAATATAGTATATATATTGTATATATATACATATCTCATGTTAAAATAAGATTAATGACATATCATTCTTTTAATTATAGTATTTCTTATCTTGTTCTTAATCTTAACCGATGTTATTAAATACAATTTTAGATGCTAAATAGAGGATGTTTAACAAATTATAAAAATACTAAGAAATTGCAAATCTTTATTATTTTTATTCAGGAAAAAACGCAAATAATAAAAATCAAACGATGATGATAAAAGTGCTCAATTATTCAAATGGGATATTTAATTGTTGATTTCCTTGATTTTCATCGAACCGACACTTTTTTACTGCATTCCCTTCCCCACGACGAAGACAGCAGAGTCAGCTTCATAAATGGCTGTAAAAGTTCTTTTTAAGCGAACAACTTTTAATTTCGAGTTGACGTTCGCTTTAACCACCATAAAGAAGGGTGGTTTAATATCGTCGGGTCGCCGGTACAACCGAGGAAAGTATAACTTTAGAAAGCTGGCAAGCGAAATTTCCACGCCCGAAAAAGTTGGAGTTTACCGCGCGAATTTCGCCACTGGTGACCTCTTTTTTTATCCCCCCCTCCCCCCTTAGCGCCATCGACCCCTCCCGGAAACTCTCTCTGACGTCTCTATCCCTCCCTCTGATCCCCCTTCCTTTTCCCTGACTACGTCACCTGTTCGTTACGAATACGGCGCGTAACGTTTAATTGACTCCATTTGGCAGTGTAGTTTGCTACACAGGATGCGAGGCATGTGCGCTTTATTTTTTCAAGACGTGACCTTTGTCGTCAGGGTATACATTTTGCGGGATTAAATCGCAATTCTTTCCCGTTTGGATTGTACATTGTCATTGATCGTTTATCTTATCTTGATTTATAGCGGTCCAAAAAGCGATCGAAAGCTCCGAATGAAATGTGAATTTGCCCCGCGAATCTTAATTAACTTACGACCTATAAACATTGTATTTAATATCCTTATGCAGTCGGTGGGATAAAACGGTGTAAAATGTAAAATTGATCGTCTATATGCAAACATCTATTTGAACAAAAAAGAACGAATTGAAATATAGATTTCAATCTTTTATATTAATCTTCTTCCATTCTCTTGAATCAGCAGACTAAAAGCAAATTTTGACAACTTATTAAAGAATTTTATATCACGTACATCTAAAGTTGCTAAATTTACTTTCTTTGAATAGGTGTCTGTCAACAATATATGCAAAAATGGTAACTTGATAAATTATTACAAATTAAATTTTCTTGAAAAACAAAACATTCGTATTTTATTTCGAAAAATATCTATTATTACGCAATTAATCCTGCCATTACATCCTGCGATCCATCGTGATCATCATTTGTTCTTCCTTAATTGACCTAAAATCGCCAACAATTACGTCGACGTCGACGATTATGTATATTATAAATTCTCATTGTATGCTTATCTTGATTCCCATAGTCATATTCCCTCAGCCATATTCTCAGTTGCAATGTATATTCTCGAGCAGCACTCGACAGCACTTTGCGTCCACTCGCTGACATTTTCCTGTGCTAACACTATAGAAGCAGGGAAACCCTTCTCAGAATCTAGCGGGAGCGTTCCTTTGCTTATTATGTATAAAGACTTAGCCGGACTGAACGAAGGGGATGCAAGATAGAACCTACTTGTCGACTCTCTTTGTACATACAGTGACACTGTGATTGCACATTACGGCGAGTATGTGCGTAATGAGCAGCGCGTAAGCTTTCTTTACGCATTTCTCTTTTCTTCTCTTTTCTTCGATCCTCTCGTTTTCACTTGACGCCTCAATAATTATCGATATTCTTTAATGTCGGCGACTACGTTAATGATCAGCCGCCAATGCGTCTTCGTCAGAGGCTTCGTCACGTATCTCTGTGACGTCTATATTGAGCATTGTGTGCGTCATTTACGCGATAAGATTAGCTTGAAAAAAATTACAAGGCAACGTAAAGAATTAATTAATTACGCACATATTTGCGTAATATTTGCAGATACTTTTTAATTTAATTGCAATGTACATTTTAATTTTATTTATTTTAATTTTCGGCTTGATAATGTTTTCAGATAACTTTCCAGTTTTTTCAGTCTTGTCATATATATATATATTAATCACGCGAATAAATATTGACTACTCTGCTAATGATGAAAATCTGATGAACCAGTCCAAATACTACGTGGATTAAAAATTACGGAGAGACGTAACGTTTAATATTTTGTTTAATGCGGGCGTGGATGATATATCAAATCGCGCTAGTAAGCCCCGTCGTAAATCGTATTTTCCCTTTGAATAGCACGAGTAGTGTTCAATGTTCAAAAGTCGACATATCGTAACTCGCATCACGACACGGATTCCAGAAAAATATTGCGACATCGGCTGTGACGTACTGAGATACATGAAGTTAAATCGCTATTTTGTCGGATTTTTCAATGTAATGATACGATGCGGAAATGACTATATTGAAGCTTCTTCGATCTAACGGTGAAAAATATTTGCAGTACCATTCCAATATTTGCGTGTCACCTTTTGCGAATGATTACAATGGCGAATGATTACATTCGCGTTTTCCACGTCGCTGATTACGTGTGTACACGTTCGCGTACACGTGTGCATAGCAAATATGGAGTCACTTGTGCAAATTACAACGACAAATGCGAATTGATGGAAGAGAGGTCAAGTAGAGTAACGATAAAGAAATTAGTTCAACGCATTAATGCGGATAAAAAAGCTTGACGAGTAGATGATACTCTCTCTCTCTCTCTCTCTCCTCTCCCTCTCCTTTCTCTCGTTCTCTCTTCCCACAGCTGCCACGTAAACCATCTACAGGCAACTAGCCAGCGGCATTAAAAGCGGAAACGGTAAGCGGAACCGGACACGGAAGCACAGAGTTAGGCCGGAAGTGACCCGTTTGCCGCTGCAACGACGAAAATAGCGACGTCGGCTTCCGTTCGGCGGATTCGCCACAGTTCACACCCAATAATCTTCGACGTTTCAAAGCCGTCCTTCACGAAGTGCGCGATATGTTTGATGGCAGTAGAAAGTGTAGAAACTACCGGAGATATTGGATACAATAAAAAAGACAAATACATATAATTATCGCATGTAGTTTCAAACAGTAATTTTACTGAAATAAATTGGATAACAAAGTATAGAATCATAGAATGCTATAAGCCATCTTTGGGAATGAAAACAAATTTAATTAAAAATATTTTTATTGTGGAATACTATGATATATGTATTAATAAATACAAATTTTCAGGAAAGAGTATGTTTTTAATTTTATGAATAATAAATTATCAACAATTAGTTAATTGAAAAATGAAAATAATTATTTCAACTATATTCATTTGTTTTATTTTTTTTTTTTTTACTAATTTTAACGTTGCTCCCGCTTAGCGAGAGATCCAGGTTCGGTTCCCGACCGAGAGAATTATATTTTTCGCAATAAATTAATTGCAGTTTTTAAAAATTTCATCAACATATGACAATTAATATTCTTGTTAGAAGATACTTTTTAGCATCACAAAATTAAATTGCTTTACTACAATTTAATAAATGATATTACTATTCCGGTTCTGCTTATGAATGCGTTTTAAGTACAGAAAAAACATTTCAGCGCGTGGTATATGCAGAATCAGAATGTATATAAAGTCACACAAAAAATATGTATTTAAGCATTAATTGTAAGATCTGCTTCGACTGAATATAGAATTCTCCTTATTTGAAATTTAATCTATTCATATCGGTCTAATATTCGCTTTACATTGTTTACAAAAAACAAATTTAACAGATTGTTTCTCTGTCCAAACTACGAATCGAGAAACGAATTGTATTTTTAGAGTAGTATGTAATAAAAATGCGAAAATCGATGGTCGAAAGCATTACGATTAAAGAAGGATTACAACGTTGCAATGGTAAATGTGCAATGTTGTATAAGCGAAGTCGATAAAGAGCAAAAGGGTGAGTTGGGAAGAAGCGTAACGTAGAATCGATCGTTAAATTAATTTGATCGAGCCTTTATGAGGGGACATTCAGAAGAAAGTGTGAAATAGTTGCGGAAAGAAAAGGAAAGACGAAGATATAGGACGTGATATAACTCGAAAATGGTGTGGAGCAAGATGAGAGAGTGGATGAGAATCGAGAGATAGAGAAGAAAAAAGCGGGGAATCCCAAGCGACCAGAAGCGAAATGGCTGCAGCTGATGTACAAGATTAAAAAGTCTTTTCCCTTCGTGTTGGTTTGTGGTACTCTCTGTAGACCAGTGCGGCGGCACTTGTGCTTCGTTTTAAGTCCTGGAGTCCTCGTTGCCCCGATTCTTCGCTATTCTTCATTCGCTTCATTTTCTAAACAGAACCTCGAGCTTCTCTCGCAACGGTAAATCTACGATGACCCCGTATTTTACGATAAATACGGAGTTTGTCGGAATTGAATAAGTGCACGCGATCGGAGAAAATTTTTCCACTTACTTTAATCAATTACCGACTGTATCTTCTAACCGCATAATCGTGATTTGTATACGTACGATCGGCAATGAGTTATGCTCGAAAGTTACGCCCTTCTATTTTTGTCATTAGAAAGAATTGCGACATATATATCGCATGGAATATAAATTTATCTAGTTCTTCGTGTAATTTATACAGTTAGGAGCTAATTTTTTATTCATGAAATGAAATTCGTACAGTTCACAATTGAGATCATAAATATAATCAGGATTAAAATTTATTATAATTCATCACAATAATACATTGCATCAATATCAAATAATTTTATGCTTAACTTTGTCCATTAAACTATTATTATTGCCAAACAACTTTTTGTTTCAATGTGATGTGTTGCACAGTTACATTTTAACAAAGTATTTTAACAATTAATTTATTGATAATAAAGAATTATATGTATATGTACGTATATATATATATATATATATATATATATATATATATACAAAG
>NW_017305288.1:1727824-1740303 GCF_001594115.1 Trachymyrmex septentrionalis
CAGCCCAGTTATTTGGAAATTGTACAAATATATTATATACCGATATAATATACACCGATTTTCAAAATAAGCAAACTATTGTTACTAAATATATATACAGAAAGAATATTTTTGGATTTCAAATCAAAAAAATAATGTTTGTAAGAGCAGTAAAAGAGTTTTCGTTAACGATAAGATGAAATTTTTTGAAATTATACGTATATGTTTAAAAAAGCTTACAAACGTTAATTGCGTTAGACATTACTTTAGCACTTTGTCATTTATAATGCTTATTTATTTATTATCTCTGCATTTGTCTCTTTTTATGCTATGGTGCTCAATTAATTAAGATAATTCGAAAATATCCCTTGAAAATATTCTGTGAACGAATATATGCGAGAGCTCAAGCGAATATAAAGTATACTACGCTAACTCAGTTATGATTAATAAATTATAAAGCAGCATCATGTCACCTAATTTTGCACATTTTTTATTTGTTTTTATATCGCATTATACTTGAAGTAGCGTGCGATCGCTTCGCATATTACAAGAAATTACGGTAATTACCCGGCATTGCGCATTAGCGAGAAATTGCAGTGGTATAATTAAAAGAGATTTGCGCGTCCCCCAACAAACGTAAATGGAAACGTTCTAATGGTGGAGTGCTTTTTACGCTCTATTCATTCTCTAAGCACCGCGCGTCGCGCATCAGTATGTTGATTTATGCAGCGCGCAGGAAGATTAACATTTTTCCCTGGCTCTCCTCTCATTTGCATTAATCCTTCCGCGATAATAATTCACGTCGAAGGGCAATGATATTACCGGTCTCGCGCGTCTACACATACGTGATCCCCGTGATACGCGAATCAAAGTAGTCCTGCTCACACTACTATCCGCTGCAATACTACACTACGTGTTAAAGTGTATGTGTAAGAACAGATTTACAAAGCGTGACGCTTGTTCTCAGTACCATAAATACCAATCGCGTGTGCGACACACTAGTCCGCGTGTCTCACGTGACTATTTTACACTCCTCGAGCTGGTATAGATATTCAGATAAAATGCACCGGATATCATTAGTAGGGAAAACTCGAGGTGACATGCGACCAACGAAGATTACCGATGCATTTACGCAGAAATCGTAAACCAAAGAGCTTGCACCGTGTTAAGCTTGTGCGTTGAATAAAAATTATAAGCACGAAAAACGAATTATATTAATTAAAAACGAATAATATTTTCTTAATAAAAATTATATTTCATTAACTAATTGTGTTTATACGATAAAATAAAATGGCATCAATAATGCCCTCTATTGTCCCCTTTCTTTTTCGTCAAATATTTATGGACAACTGTGGACATAAAATATAGCACGTATACAAATGTACAATTGTATTGACTGTTCCAATAACGATAAGATGGTAAACTGAAAATATCTTTGTCAATATCAGCGCTGTTTGTTATCAGCAGTAACGTCGAACCGAATTCGATTGAACTTGTCATAAAAGGTGAAATCATATTTGATCCTCCTGATATCATCACTCGAAACTGGAGTAGATGAAGTAAATGGTGCTGGATATTTGAGAGTGATCATATTTAGTTTTATTGTTCCCTATATTTGCACCTATACGTTAATCCTGTATGCATTGCTGCGATTTCGTTGATTTATCAACAATGTTAGCCCAGCCATTTAATCGAAACTATTGTGAAATGTATTTTAAACGAACGTTTCATGATATACAGCATTTACCAATAACATATATGGCATGTCAAGTTCAGTTTGACTCACAGACAGGTCACATGGATGATTTTGCGGTATATCGAGTCAGATATTTTTGATATTTAAAGCAAGCAATATGCTTTCTGAAGCTATTTTACACACGATACTTCAGTTTTGCATGATCAAAGTAACCGTATGATATTGTAATAAAAAAAGGATTTATGAAGTTAGATACTTGTAAAATGTAAATATTTAACGCATGACACTCGAGATTTTTTTAATGCAAAAAAAAAAGGACTTTTTAGCCGTAATGAAAAATACTAAATGAGCCGAAATGAGCGACACTTCTCTCAAGGGGGGAAGAATCCGGATTTAAAAGTCCGTTTTCGAATTGCACATTATTCGTGGCGAAGTTATTGCCAGCATTACCATTTAGAATGATTAAAGATTCAGGAGATAGAATCGTTCTCGACTATTCCGCGGTAGATCGATCCGTTGCTTGGGTTAACCCCTTTCTTGAAGTCGCTTATACTAACTTTATCGCGTGGTTAAGATCGCTCACCATTCTTTCACTTCATTTTTTTCGCGTTCCCTTCTTTAGAGTATTTTCACACGCGGAACTCTCGATAAAACACCCCTTTACACAACCCCAATATAGCCCGCAGTCTGGCCGTAGCGAATTTTCTGCCCGCTATTTTCTAGCTTATCACGACGGTCAACTTCATTTATTAAACGGACAACATCGGCCCCCTTTATCGTTTTGCATATTCCGTGGTTACGGCAGCTTGAAATGATTAATTTTTCTTTACATTACACTACCTTCATCGTCCTGGAACGAACTACTTATTAGATATGATCAAACACGATTTTATTTTTTATTAAACTATATCCATCAGATGGCGCATTCCATCGCACCATGATTTAATTAATTAATTTGTAAATACTCAATGTGACAAAAGAAAATATATTACGAATAAAATTAAAAGTATTTCTTATTATTATTAACATTTCTAAAAAATTTTCAATACTCTTAACGCTAACATTCGGATACTATTTAATTTTAATTCAAATTTTAATCTGCAAATTGATTATCGAACTTCTTCCATTAATTGGAAAATATTATTCGTGTAGAATTTTCCAGTTAATTACTCTTTACTACAGCATTACAATATCGAAGAAATGAAATCTCGTAAAAACTTGATAACCTCTAGGAGTTTTTAGAAAATTTGATGACATTTATTTCATTGATGTAATATTGTAATGGATATCTTCGTGAAACTAAATGTCAGTCAATTTACAAAATGTTATTCTATGACGTATATGAAAGCAAACTTTGATGTTTATATTTGTATATATGTTAAATGACGTCGTTTTATTATACACAAAAAATAAAACAATACGACTCAGTAAATTTATATATACATATATGGTTACATAAATTTTCACTTAACGTAAATATGTTTTATGACACGTAAATATAAACGCATTGTTATAAAAGTTAAAAAGTTAAAAACATTGGATTTAAAAACAATTAAGTACGAAGCCATTATGAATCAATTATGAGTATTTTCAAGATATTATACTGTAACAGATGTAACTTTTAAAAAAGAAATACTGAGAACTAAAAGAGAATAAAAAAAGGAAGAAACCATGAATTGTCAAAAGAATATCAAAAGAGAACTCTGAAAAATAATCTGTCATAATCTGAGCTGCATCAGCATTTCTCTTAATTCTTTAATATTCTTTTACTTTTACTACTTCTTTGAAATATACACTACAATATTAATATAATATTATACAGCCATATATTTTGCATACTTCAGATGTATAATTTCTCTTATTCCAGGGAACAATTATTTTCTACTTTCATTCGGTTTACAGGAATTAATTATAAGTTGGACAGTTGCGTTTAGCGCTAGATGGTAATACATTTGGAGTTACCAAAAACAGATGATGTACACCATGTACAAAACAATGATTAAATAATAGTATCTAGCCCAAGGGCTCCTGTCGAATTTGAGATCACGTTACGGACAAAGTTGTCGTGGAAACTTCTAACTGCAGTTAGTCTGTGGGACAAATTTACCTCTGAGACCCGTACCTTCACGGATGAATTCAGCTTAATGTTTGTCATGCGCGCTTTGACAAGAGTCATTTCGTTCTCACTTACGCAAAACGTGACGGAATCGTTTGCATCGCCGCCATAAGTATCTGTCGGTCTCTCGCTGATGATAGTACCGTAAGCGATCTCCTTCTATCTCCAAAACACTCTGCGAACAGTCATTAGGACGAATATCGGTCGCACGAGAAAAGTGTAGTCTAAATAGATAAGAGAAAAATGAATTTCTCGTGGATTTAACTTATATGAAATATTTTTCGAGAGTATCTCAAAAATAAAATTTATATATCAACTTTATCTCGAGAGATTTAATAAAAAAAAAAGTGAAAGGATGAAAAATAGTTTTCTCAAAAAGTTTTCGAGCTATTTTATAAGAGAAGAAGAGAGAGAGAGAGAGAGAGAGAGAGAGAGAGAGAGGATGAAGCTAAAACATTTTTCTAACTCTGTTACAATATTACACTGCTACAATAATGTGCTGAATATAGTACTTTGGTCCCTATTAAATTCATTACGTTCATTTTGATCATTTCATATCTTTCCATTTTTTTTAGTTTCATTATCATCAATGTTTTTTTATCAGGCGCGACGATAATAAAGAAGAATTATTTTTACGAGTGCTATTACATAACACATAATAACCGAAATATGCATGCTTCATAGCACATATTTCGCATCGCATGATTTCGCTTTAGAGAAATTCCGTGGCTGCGAAAGGATGCACGTAATTAATTCGAATTCACTTGCGTCGGGCGAGCACAATGCCGCGCGGAAAACTGTCCGATCAATTTTGCCGTGCTAATTTACTTTCACATCCAGGCTCGTATTCGTATATATTCGGGACAGTTTTTTTCACAAACAATGAACCATCTTTCTTTGTTTTTTTCTCTCTTAGCACGCGTGATTGTAACCCGCGGCTGTTTTGCCCGAAACGCAACCACCAATACTCACTTGAGCTATCAGACAGACGAAAGAAACGCGCAAAATTGAATCGAATTAGTTCACCGACAATTTGATACACTTCGCACGAAACCGTGTTTGTGACCAAGAAATGTGTTTTCCATCGATTCACTCCAAACGCTTTTCCATTTACGACTGCCCTAATGTGATTTATCCCACTGCAGCTTCCGCATGGATACGATGGTGGCAACTCAATGCCTGCTAGAAATCAGCTTTGCTCTGCCACAATTTTTTACAACTAAACGATTCGATTAGTTCACTCCGCAATGTTGCATTGATTTACGATAGCCATACACACACACACACACACACACACACACACACATATCTGTGGGACTCTTACTTGCAGAATCATTTGCAATTTCTATCAAATTGATATAATTGTAATTTTTACATTGGAATCGATCATGCTGCACCGCGATTGATTAGACAAATTGATGGCAGGCTTCAAACATTGCTTATCTAGTGTGTACCTGAATTCGATTCCTTGATCGAAGCTTCAATTAATCAAATCTAATTATAGTTAGTGCCCTAGAGCTAAGCTTAAATACTGCTTGAAACCTATTACTAATTAACTTCTGAAGTTAAGATCTAAATAAAGATTAAACTGAAGTTTTCATCATTGGCCGTAACGCGTAAAATAAGAAATTTAGCGTAACAAATTTATTCTGTAAACAGTTGAACAAAATTTATATCAAATACTCGGTAATATGGTATAAAGCACCGAGAATTCATTTATTTCATTATCAAACGAAATGCCACTGATGCAGCATTTAAGCAGGGTTTACACGAAACGAGGTAAATCGTAAAATAAATAACACATTATTAAATGCAGAATATTTATATCGTGTGCATAGTGGTTTTCCTAACGCAGAATCCAACCGTTACGTTGTATTAGTGAAGCACCATTCTTGATTTATGATACCAATATAAACGAATACTTATATCGGAGAATTGAAATTTAACCAAACACACATTGATTTTTATATTTAACAAAATATCTATTAACTTATTTTATATAAATAAAGTCCTTATATACATATATATGATTCTTTATTTTAAGTTCTTTATTTACTGCAAAACTTTAAAAAAATAAGTAAAAAATTATAGAAAATCTCTAAAATTGATAATAAGCAAAGCATTAATTTAAAGTGCAAATTTTAATCTCCATTCTTTCAATGTTTATCAATAATTTTTAAACTTTTTCCATAATATTTAATTTTAAACATAGATTATAATAAAAATAAATTTAAAATTTGCATTTAACTTATCAACTATCTTTAAAGACAACAAATATATGCATATACATATAATACTACCAAAATATGTATATAATTATGTTAACATCTTTTGTATGTTGTACTTTTTATGGCGCAACACTGAGTTTTCATGCTATTTTAACGTTTAGCGTAGAAAATCAACAATATACACATACAAATCTACACGCACACACGCAACTTTGTGACTCTAAAGTTTGGATGGTAATAACGAAAAAAAATGATAAAGATTACGAATCGATTACGAGAATAATGATACACAATTGTGATACTTGAAGAAGAATCAAGTTCACATATCTTTATTCTAGGAGAAGAACAGCCATTTTCATATTCGTTAATATTAAAAACGGAGTTGTAACTACACTTGTGAAATTTAATACGAAAATATTGCAAAAGTTAAGTTTCACTCTGTGTTGCAAAATTTTGCCTTTAATTACGGGACCAGTTACGTAGAATGGCATGCGCGATGTTATCGATTTCTATTGACACGCAATTTGTGCTATGGAATTTGAATAGGGTATTCGATAACCTATCCATCGATTATGGTACAGAGAGTGTCTTTGAAAAAACTGCTGTGATAAATTATAGCAAATTCACTACTTTTATTTATTCGGTATCGCATATTACAGTCATCGAAGTTATAGGATAGGATAACTTCTTTCATTATATACTGAAACATTTTTAATTTATAGCATCTTTGTCGCTTGCGGCTGAATAAAAAGTGTTAATATTAAATTATAACAATAAATATATACAAAACTAAAATATTAATACCTATTGTAAAAATGCATTTAGAGAATGTTTTTAATCTCTCTCCTCTATCTCGTAATTGTTCGTTCAATTATAAATTCATTCATGTAAGTGGAATTGATTTTTTTTTGTTCTATTTTTTGTTTCTATTCTTAATATCAAATATCTTAAAATTGAGCTTAATATTAAAGTCTTTTTGAAATTCACTTACAGGAGGTTCAGTCGTTCATTTACGCTCCTGAACTTAGCTTCCCAAATCTCATTAATCTTTAATGTTCTCTATTAATTAAGTATTCCATTAAAATTTTGTTAAGAAAAAGTTAATCTTAAATTGATCAAAGAATTTGTGATTCTAAAAGGGAATACTGAAGTGATACTCATGATTTCATATTATACTTATATATATATATATATATATTAATTATATATATAATAAATGAATATAGTGCAGTGCAATAATTGATATATTATTGATATCAATTATTGCACTGCACTATATTTATTTATTACATAAATTATATAAATTAAATATGAAAAGTGTATAGAAAAATCAATACTTTTATCTATCTGTATTTATCTTTATACATATACTTTTCTATCTCTTATTAAATAAAAAAAATAATTTCTCTAAGTATTAATGGTGATCTTTTGTGTTGCGAATACATCATCAATAGTATAACTGTTACTTCAGTTTCTGAAAATGGTTCCTCCACTAGAATTGATATATAAAATGACAAGCTTTATGAGTCATATAAAAAATATATGAAAAAGTTGCAAACAGAGAGAGAGAGAGAGAGAGAGAGAGAGAGAGAGAGAGAGAGAGAGAGAGAGAGAGAGAGACAGAAAACTAGGTAGCAAACTACAAATCAGATTTTGAAGACAAACAGTTTAAAAAATTCATAAATCATCAGTGACATTTAATACTACTGTCTAAGCTGTCAAATGTATTTATTGATAATAATATATAATACTTGAAAAGAGTACAAACTTTTTTAACTGAGGTTCTAACCACACTCATAAATAAAGTTTTATATACGAGTTTCATATTGCTTTTTTTATTATATGATACATATTATTGGTTTCTTATTTGCAGCATAATTACAAAAAATATACCGATGATCGAATTTACTATTCTTTCGCATCATAAGACACACATGAATAGAAATAACATATTTATAATAAATGTTTACATTTTTAGGTATGTTTCTTTGTGATTTATAAACATCACATGAGAATCAACAAATGTGTTTATTTAAAAGATATTATATTTTCCATGTGGAGATAGAAATAATTCTGAGCGTAATGCTCACAACATGAATCTGTATTGTATTTATAATTAAAGAAAAATATATAGAAATATTACACAAAAATTCATAACAGAACTTATATTAAGCAACTTACGTTAAATAACAAATTACACATGTACGTTGATTATGAGTAAGTTGAGAATGAGATTATAAGATTTTAAACATACCGCAATCGGATTCGGCACAAGTCCTGCAAAGCCGCGTTGTCGCTCTATTACATATGTAGTGTAGTAGCGCAATAAGCATAATTAAATAGACTGTGTGCACATAATTATGCCCATAGTGCATCTCGGCGATTACAAAGCGAAATATACGTTGTGCGGCAACGTACAGAAACGTACAGAAACGACGGCCAGCTTCTATTTACACTAAACGTGGAGAACGCAAGCTCTTCTCTCTGCAATTTATCAACTGACCTATTTCCTAAAACCATGTGGCAAATTAAACAACACACGTGCTTCGAAGGATTGAAACTCGACAAACTTCAGACAGCGATTTTCCATTTAACATCTTTACACTTTTCCGAAACATTATTGTTAATAAAAATTACGTATTATTCCAAAACAGCGTATCAGATTTGATAATATTTTAGCATACTTAGAGGTAATAAGCTATTTCGAATTTAATACGTAGAACAATTTATGAAAATATACATCATATCTTCCAAATTAGATGTCGATTATCAAACAGACAAACTCATTCATCTTTTCGTAATTAATAGTAGGATAGGAGTCTATTAAAAATGTCATTGCAATAAAAATATCTTAACGGCAAAAAATATATGTTGCCTTTGAGAAGTAGGGTGACTTAACTTGTTGCTAGTTATAAATGGTATGTGAGAAAAAATACATCCCAGCGCGGGCGCCTTATGAGTGGGCGCTACAACGTATAGGTGAAAATGGACACGTTATAGTTATAAGACTCACCTTTTTTTATGCGAGATTTTTATGGATAAGGGTAAACGGTGCTCGAGATGTTCATTGAAAGTCATTGAGAAGCAAATGCCAGTGAAATTTTTGCAACAAGTAGGAGGCGAGAAAAAAGTAGTATCATCTTAGAAAGACTTAAATAAAGCCTTTAATTCTTTATTCGACTTTGTCTCTAAATATCATGCCTAGCGAGGCATGTCTCTTATTAGCTCTTGTCATGGTTGCTAATTATCTGTATAATTAGCACAAACCTTCTTGTGGAGAGAATAATCTGACACCGAGGAGCATCCTTAGCTGCCTCAGATGCGAAAGGATCTGCGGTAAAGAAGGATGAGAAGAGCGGGGGTGTATCTGCCCCTCGTTAATCGGCATTTAAAAATAACGAGCAAGACGAGCGCGCGAGCAGCAACGATGCTCATATTTCCGGATAACCGGATAACACGGTCGGAAATCGAAGGAAACGCGAGACAACGGATTCGAATTACCCGGAAGATTTGCGATGTGCATGGTCATTAATTTTCCTGAGATTTTCTTAGCATGTAAAAAAAGAATCAATGAAGGTGATTTTATGGGATACACTAGATTTCGTACATCCTTTGATCGTGCAATTAATTCTAAGTCAGTTTTTCTTGAAATTTAAACTGTTATTTTTTGCATGATATTAATTAAACTATTTTGAACTATACATATAAATGAGATCGACAAATGTGTTTATTATTATAATATAAATTATATCATTGTATCGATATATTTTCAATTGGCCGTAACGAAACGTACAAGTATGTATTATTAAACATCTCAAGAAAATAATTACCGAAAACAAAATGAGTAATCAAAATCAGAACACTCTTTTATTTAATCCGCGTGTAACAAAACGTCGCCTGTTTGTTAGCGCTGTATTCAAGTATATGTTTTGCTTCTTATAATTAAAACATATATTTATTATCAGAAAAGCATTTTTGCAAGAGAAGCTTCTTGGTGAAATGACCGCTCTATTTTCTCGGAGTTATAAAATCGTTAATAAATAATGTCGAAATCATTATATATTTAATATAAAATATTTTCATTGCGTTTTTTTTTTTTAAGAAGAAAATTACCTACCATACCTTCAATATCATTTTTTCGAGCATGTAAATAAGAATGCTCCCATTTCAGACGCGCAAATAATTATATTTTTTGGAATGAATCAACATTTGTTAAAATATTATAACAAATTAAAATTTTTAACTTTAAAAAAATTTAAAATGACATTTTAATAAAATTTTCTATTATATTAATAGTTTAAAAATATCATCTCCACGCGTAATTATTACACATGTATTCTTATTATTCATAATGTAAAAGGATAGTTTAACAGTATTAAAGAACAGGATTAGCTTCTTATTAACTGTCTCTAAAGTAGCTCAAAACTAGCTTCGAGCCAGACAAGTAAGCCTTTCGATAGAGCGCAAATCTTAAAGCTAAATTTGGCAATTTATGCTTTAATGAATACGCACTTTCAACACGCAGTCTATTATTAAATAGAGAAAACTGAATTCGTCACTCTATGACATGGCTAATAATAATTGTAACATTTGTAACTGTTAGAATAACTAGAATCTAATTCAGAAGCAGAATACCTTAACAGTAACTCAATTATAATAACTTACTGTATAGTGACTATGACTTAACTAAAATATAAATTACTCAAACAATGGGAAAGGACCTGACTTATCGCGCAGTCTCTTAATAATCTTTTGCTCATTGGAAATGTCAGAAACTTTAATGTGCTTTGCACGCACGTAGATAATTGAGCATTTATGAAAATAATATTTGTGAAAATAATTTTGAACCTGCAAATAAGAATAACTGTTTTATTGTAGTATAATCAACTATAAATTCTAAATAATATATGTAAAACACACACACATACACAAAAAGTACTCCACGTATATCTGCATGTAAATTTGCGACGCTTGCAAATATCTACTATTATATAAGTTGATGTGCACAATTTTCGCCGTCGTATATTGTGTGCATAATTAATAAAATACATATAAATAATGTTTTACGTTCGAAGTTGTGCCTCGTCTTCCCCGTGATCAGTAATCAGTTGATTTTATTTTCCTCTAAATTTAGCATTTTATCTTCGGTTATTTTAGAGACTGACGATTACGCGAATCAACGACAAAGTACGTTAATCGGTGAAATGGCTGTGAAAGTGGATGCATTTAATACGTTATTTGATGAAAAGCGTGCAGTGTGCAGCCTATGCCACTGATCAGCCGCTTGATGGTATCTTTACGGTTTGTTAGATGGTCACGGGTCATCGCTGTCCTGCTGATGATGAGCGACCCATTTGTGGTAGAGCGAATACCGTGTCGAACGGTTATGATCGAAGCTGTACCGAATGCATTTAAATTTACAACATCTTCCAAATAAACCTTTGAAATATTTCTAAGTCGTACATTATTTATCGATTTCTAAATATTTAAATAATACTTAATCTAATTTGAATGTAACGTTTATTTTTGTCACATGAATACATCGTTCTTGACGAATGGTTCTGTTGATTGTAACAGATACATTAAGGCCATGTTCCAAGGCCATGCAGGCTATCAGTACTGAAAATCTACAGTGTACGTAACGTAAACTGTAGATTTTCAGTACTGGCAGTATCGGAACATCGCCTAAGTAGAATGAACAAACGCAAATCAAAACGTATACTCTTTACCATGAAAAAAAAGTGTATTTACTTTCCCATTTTTACTTTTCACGGAAAAGTTCGAGAAAAAAATTTCGTTTTCTATATAAATTTTACTTTTTTACAAATAAAAGTTTTTTAAAACATCAACTTTGTGTTCATTTACTTTTTGTATGCATAATATATCTCTTCTTAATATATCTTGCTTGCAGAACGTAAAATGGCTTAGGGTAACTTCAATATATACGTTGCACCTATCAGAAACTTAATTTATTAAGTATTATTTACTACGTTTAAAGTAAATGAACTAGTAAAAACTTTGTACTGTCTACTGTTATGAAAAAAATATTAGACATCCGAAATATTTATATTTTGTATTAAAAAATGAACTTTTTTAAACCTTTGCATTTTACTGTACTATATATTGTATCTTATAGAGGTGGGATATATGGCTACTCATAGAGGGAGGGGGGTATGTATGGCTCATAAAAAATTTACAATAATGCATATAAATATGCATATAAAATGCCACAATAAGTTATAAAATGTGTTTATAAAGTTTTATTAAGGAATAAGAAAATGATAAATATGTATATGAAATAATAAATAATAATTACAATCTTCCCAGATGTATTACAAGTGTTATGACATGAGGTACATATTTCACATAATGCATTTATTGTATTTAGTGCACTGAATTCAATCTGTATGAATACTTTGTATGCTTTGGGCGTAAATCCCGCCTGTTAAAAATGCCATAT
>NW_017305288.1:1740403-1757499 GCF_001594115.1 Trachymyrmex septentrionalis
CGTACTTTGTATGCTTTGGGCGTAAATCCCGCCTGTTAAAAATGCCATATATCCCAAATAAGTGGGATATACAAGATAACAAACTAAACAAAGAATACAAGAGCAAGGTATTTGTATTTTGTTATACAACATACTTTACTATTCCTCTGTACTCATGTATCACAAAATAACCACTTAGTCTTTTGCACGTAATTATTTTATGTAGATTATATAATAATTTATGATGGCGCTACTTAACACAGTGACAAATCGATTTAACTCACAATAATTTCATTAATATTAACAGTAAGAAACTGAAATTATAACACAATACTATTATAACATAAAAGTATGTAACAGAGTAAATTGCGAGAAAATTACTCCCATTCCTTTTATTTTTTCTGACTTCTACAGCGTAAATCTCAGCGCGGCGTATTTGCCGGAGTTACCCTAACAATAAAATTAAAGGTGATAGGAATATTACGTTAAAATTTAGCTCACAGAATATGTGTTTCAGTCTGCCATTTGTCTGCCAGAGAGGTGCGAAAAACTCATTTTAACTGAAAGCGCGTGACAAAAGTTCATCAAATTCGTCAACTCAAAATAATTTGGGTGTTAGCGTCGAGCAAACAATTTTAGTAAAAAATCAATCGCATCATAAAGGTAAGGGATATACGAGTATGTCTGATCCATCAGTGTGTATCATCGATGCGCATTGCTTGAATGTATGAGGTATGTAATATTGGCTCGCACTATACACGATTTTAACGCGTCATGGAACATTACCGTTTGAGGGAAGATATACCGGTGCATATATCGCTAAAGTTAGCCTCAATTAATTCAATACCAAACTTAAAATTAATTATAGGATATGCGTAAGAATAGAATAGATTATAATAAATTACTATATCATATATATATGTATTTGAAATAAATGTCTGTAATATGTAAATTAAATACAATATTACATACATGAATGAAAAAAGTATTCGTACAGAGAAAATATTTTTTTAAAAAACTTTATTTTTAAAAAGTAAATATTATCCAGCGAGAAATGAGTCATCGAATTGATGTCGAATCAACGTAAATATGATAATTTCAACATCAATTTGACGCCGATTTCGACGTTTAATTGATGATTATTTCTTATTAGACAATTTATTCTCATAAAGAATAAAATAAACTGTATGTTTTTACTAATTATATATACCAAAAAGAAAATGTGAATTAATTATACAAAATATATCATCTGAAAAATAAGCAAAAATAAAAATTGTATTGTTTAAATGCTCAAAAAATATTCATACAAACGAGAAATTTAGCTTCTAAAATCAGGAATACATTCGAAGCTTGTTTGTTTATGTTAGAACAGAATGTATTCATTGTATAAAATTGTTAATTAATGTTTATTTTCTACAAATAAGACTTTTTTTATAACAAATTTCCTTGTACAAATACTTTTTGCTCTCACTGTACGAGTATATGTGTATATCCATATAAAACTTTTTATTACATAGTTATTATGCAATATTAAATTTTATAAAAAGTATAATGTATAATTTAATATTATACGTAAAGTGCTTAAGTGTATCGCTAAATGATTAGATTAAGAAAAAACTAAATACGTAGATAACATTTAAAATTATATCATATAAGAAAATATGTATATTGCTTTGCTTAGCAAAAACAGGAATACAGTGCATTTAATAACAAAAATAAACATAAATGGAAATTAAAAATAAATTTATATAGTAACCAATAATAGAATATAATTTATATTATTAGAAAATAAAAATAAATTTAAATAAATATAATATACGCAGAGGAATATCCATATTAATTACAAACTTTTTAATTCAAATGAACTCTCTTTCCTAATCAAACTGTAACTGGCATTATTTCTGTTGTAGCGATACACAAATCGTACCATTAATTAACGAAACGGACAATATTAAGTCTATTTGCATTTAGGTAAGCTGCAATTATCTCTCGAGCGTTCTACTTACCTGACATTGAAATCCCATCGCATCGAGCAAGTTACGATACCTAGCGGAGCGCGAAAGCGAGGAGATTACGGATGTTATTGCATTCAACTAACTTTGCACGATTCCCGTTAGCTTACAGCACAAACTGTAGCGTATGGTATGGTTACCACTAATTACGTTGTTAGACTCAGAGATTAACCAAACGTTCAATAGCTACCTTGTGCGAATCAATCACACAACGTGTACATCGCTTTTTTACATTGCGATCTCAATAAATTGTCATTATTTTGTATATCGCAACGTCCAAGTGTGTGTGGCCTTTTTACCTCAAATTATCGCAACATCTAAGTGTGTGTGACCTTTTTATCTCAAATTCAACAAACAACGATTGTATGAACGTGTACCTAAAGTGTGTAATATCGATCTTGGCGTGCAACCGCGCGCGCGCGCACATACACAGCGACTAGTATTCCGTTTCAGGCACGATTCATTAATAATTGAACAACTGTGATGCCAATAGGAGAATGAAAAACGCGTCGACTGATGATTGCAGTCATACGTATGCAATGACGAGAGAGAGAGAGAGAGAGAGAGAGAGAGAGAGAGAGAGAGAGAGAGAGAGAGAGAGGAAGATCCATATTCATTTTACCGCGATTAATTCTTTTTTTTTTTAATTTTCACGTTATAGATGAATTCATTCCGCAAGAGAAAACGAAGCGTAGCAGCGACTAATCCCTTTTTTAATTTTTACAATTGACTTTCTATATATTCTATATACTTTATGTATTTCGAATTTACAATTATTATTTATTTATTCTATATATTTTATGTATTTCGAATTTACAATTATTATTTATTTTTATTTTATGTATTTCGATTTCACTGTTTAATTATACTTGGTAAAATTATCGTGTACAAGAATGTAATTAAGCGAAAAGTATTACAAATAGTTTCAACGAAGGTGGTATGTAACTTTGGAGAATTGTATTTGACAATTCATCGATTCGGTGATATACATATGGAACCGGAGAGAGAAGAGCGGTCTCTATTTACCGTATCCATAGGTCGGTCATACGTCGTAGTTTATGTACATGTATATAAGGAAGTATATAAAGGAAGACACGCGAATCTACATTCGCCGAGAGAACATTGAAAAGAAATATCGTTTCGACGAAACATTTTATCTAATCCCACAGAGACCGCAATCGCGTCTTTGTTATATTCTTCCGTATTTTTCCAACAGTTTTTGATATATACCGAATATGCAGGTAGTGAACGATTTGAATGAAATTTTCCCCGCCACTTGCTCACGCTTAACATCTGTCTCTTAAACATTCGAGCATATTCTGATCGTCGAGCAGAATCCGCGTGAAATAAGTTCCAACAAGACAACAATGCTGTTGTATCGCCACGCTGTTGCATTGAATGCTTTCTCTTTCGTTTTTAATTAAAATTAAAGTGGAAATTATTGTAACTTTACGAAATAAATTTCTACCGCATATTTAAGATTTAATTCTGTATTTCTATTGTAAAATCATCGACCATGTTTATGGTGCGAAATAATGCTGGCTGAACGTTTCAATAAAATTAGCCTGCAAAATATAAATTTTATTTTTCTTCAATCAGTTAGTTTTATTAAGTTATTAAATCAAATTTTAATGCAATATGCTTTCTCCATTTGTTTTCATATTAACAAATATATACCTACATATACCTATGTGTACGATTTTATATTAGTACTCGAAATATCGCAAATAATACATTTGTGCAGCTAAACTTTTCACATATTTATCATATGAATATTTTCAATCCAAATAAACAGTACGTGAGACATGAAAAATCTTCATATTTCGTTATTCAAACAATGATGCGCGCATGATATTATATTATCGTAATATGAAAATTATTTTCTAGCTGTAGAATATTTTCAGATGAGAAATTTCAAGAGATACGAAAAATTATTAATATCTTTTATAATATTTAATAGTCCTCTTTACATATAAAATGTTTAAGCTTATTCTGTTACTATTATTAAACTTAAATTATTATAACACTAGTTTACAGCAAAAAGTTACTTGGAACCATACAAGGTGTTTCTTATAAATTTTTGAAAGTTGAAAACGTGCCCGTGATGCCGTAAACCCTCCAAGGGTCGACTCTGTCAACTCCGAGTATCTTTTTTTCTTGTTCAACGTTCGGTGAACAAGATAAAATGATACTCGAGTTGACAGAGTCAAGTTTTAAAACGCACCTCAGAATATCAGGTTTCCGAAAGAATTGACATTTAATATGCAAAAAAAATGACTTTTTGCAATATTTGATACTTTAAAAAAAAAAGGTTAACGTTATATTAAAATTCTAATAAAAAATTTCATTTTTTTAATACTGCAAATTTGACTAATATTATGTTATTTTATTCCTTTTTAAATCTATAATGTACATCATAATCTATCTTATAAAAAAATCAACTGATGTCGTATAGTAGCAAATCAGTTTTTTTGTCGCGCGTTTCTTCAATTTTGGATTAATACGAAAGAAAAGCTCAAACTATATTAAGGTCTCAGGATTTAGGTTTCAGAAGTATATCAAAGGTAATTTCATTTTGGTCGTTAAAATATGCAGCATCTGTCTCATTTGTTATTCTATATGTAGTCCCTCATAAATTTAATATACTCGCTTTTCCATGTGAATCATTGCGCATTCCCGATGGAATTCTGTAGTCATTTTCATGTGGCTCCGAAATCGTCATTTTCCAATTTACTAACCTTATTCATTAACGCGTTTTTCATTAAATTGTCGTACCAACGTATTTTTTTTTTATTCTTTTATATTGCAGAGAAAAGTGTTTATATAGATAACTATAAGTGTTATAAAGGTAAACATATAGTATATTTTTCATAATAATGTTAATGTGTGTTGTACATATATTAGTAATATGTCAATAATCATATTACATTAAAATGTGAATTTTTATCAGGTAGTACTAATAAATACCATAATATATCGAATAATTATGATATCAAAAGCTATTTAACACTGATTTAATAATTGCGGTAGGAAATAACAACACTGCCGTTGAAATGGTAAAATAATTGAATGATTTGTTACTAAATCTCGCTTAAGTCCTCTTTTGTATTCCCCTGACAAATTCACTCTCGGATCCAAGAGTATAGGGGAGACCGGGGGGCTTGTTGTCGTATAAGATTGTTAAATTGCTTATAACTCAAACAGGACATGACAGAAAAGTCTTTTTTTTTTACTATAGATAGCGAATATAATATTAATTTGTTGTGTAAAATGGTTTGCATCACAAGCGTTGTATATATTATTTATAGTAATTTTTTAGAAAATGAAATTAGTAGGAAAATTTTTCTTATCACCTATTTTGTTGTCTGACAAGTCTCTGGCATTATTAATCGCGATATTCCTATGTTCATAGAAAACGACATGTTTTACAAGATCTTTGCTATAATTAATTAATCATTATCCTGACAAAGTTTGTGAATACAATCTCTTTTATTAGAAATGGCTGTGTGGGGTAAATTGACCAACCAAAAAATGAGATGAGATTAGGTGACAACTAATTTTAATATCTTTAAAGAACACATTAGAGAATATACTTACAAATATATTATATTTCATATAGAGGTATATGTTTTTCCATTTTTCATATAGAGAGAGAAACTACAAAAACAAATTACGTATTTTACAATTAAAATAACTATTTTATTTTAATACCATAATTACTATTATTTCTTAAAATATAGAACTGATATTAAGATAAAAATTATATTTTTTTATATATGTTGTCCATAACAAATATACTACTGCCAATCCTAGAACACAGTTAATTGTCACATTTTCGTAGCTTCATTTAAAATTAAATAACTTATTTTTACGATATGATGAATTCACGTAATATTTTTTTAATCCCCCCTAAAGGGGGGATGTAAGTATATTATAACTTATATTTCAAAATTAAGCATTCACTTTTATCTAAAAATCACTAATAAAAAACTATAATAACCGACTCCGGTTTCCACGTTCCGTGCTTCGAAAGAAGTTTGTCCGCGCAAGCATCTTTAAAAGATAAATAGAATAATAAAAAAATGAATTTTACAATAAAAAGAATGAGAGAGAGAGAGAGAGAGAGAGAAAGAAATAAAGCAGAAGTAAAAGAGATAAAATAGAAATAACGCATCAATGTTCAAATATGAATTATTTATATATGAACGAGTATTTTCATGCATGCTGTAGATTAATGTTAGAATTGTATATGATAAAAGCACATCTTTTGTTCTTCATCTATTGTATACTTTGTTTTCTTGTATCTACTTTGATAAAAGGATTATGCTTTGATAAAAGGATATAAATTCTTTAGATGTTACAGAACAAGTTAAAAATTAACAACACACATAGAAAGAGAAAAACTTCAAGAAATAAGACATATAACTGGGAAATCCATTCAGAGAATACTAGTTTGAAATAGCATGCAAAAAAACATTTCATATGAACGAATAAAAGTAAGAAAAAAGAAATACGAAGGGGCATCATATTGAAAATATGGTGGTCGAGAGATGTTTACAAAAAAACAATGAAAGATGCTGTTTAAATACAAAAATAAAGAAAGCTAAAATGAATGAGACGAACGTGACGAACAAAAAGAATGAAAAGACGTCAGTAAAAAGAATATTACAAACTCAAAAAACGACGATAGAAAATATGAAAAATATCATGTGAAAGATAAAGTTACTAAGTATTTTTAGTTTTTATTTCAATTTATAAATTTTTATTTCTACTTTTTTTCACCTGTGATAAAATTTATTAGAATGCAAAAATCACATATACTTCTTTGCATAAATAATTATATTGTTTGCATAAATAATACACATATATAAATAAAAATAATTGTATTATGAATCGTCAATTCGTAATTATAATTGTTGTAATGTACTATTTGCATTATTTACATACGCTTTCAATCAATTATTCCCACAATGTAATAAATGTTTTTTTATTCTGTATGAGTCAAATCTAAATTCTCTCTCTCTCTCTCTCTCTCTCTCTCTCTCTCTCTCTCTCTCTCTTTGATATTGTTATATAATGCAGTGCTATTGTCAATCTTCAGTCTCATATGCAGTTAGAACAAATCCCGAAAATGTGAAACAAAAATGTCAAGATAAAAAATCGAGATAAAAATGTGCGCAAAAGTAAAATGTCATGTACCTTCATTTGATACCCTTTTCAAACAAGTTAATTTTGCGAGCACCTTATGACAGAGCTGTCATACATAAATCGTGGGATGAGTCAAGCTATCGAGACACCAGAACCTACGCAAAGCAAACTTGTGTACACGTGCAGAAAATAATTGTAAATAAAACAAGAGATGCAACAATTACATTATGTAATACATATAAGGTTATATACATTTATATCGGATGCAAAATAAAAGTCATGCTTTGTGTTTGCTATAAATATATTGTATGTAAGGCTATGAAAAGATATCTATGTAAAGAAATGTGAACTTACAAGAGAACCTCGCGAAGTGTCAAATTCTGATTTTAATGAAACCTTGTGTACTTATAGTTTACATAAAGAGATAAATTTAGAAAATATCAGTTGCGACTATAAAACAACGGTTTGAAATCACCCCTTATGTGTAAAGCGGTTTTCAGCTTTTTCCGTTATATCTCGAGAAGTATTCGAGATATCAAAAAAAATATTTTACACAAAAGTTTTATAACAAAATTAGCTGTATTCATTCGCGTTAATATTTTTTAAATAATTATTTTTGGAAAACAAATTTTAAATAAATATTCTAAAAAAATATCTCTGAATAAATACAGGCAATTTTATTGTAAAACTTTTGTATAAAATATTGTTTTATATTTTGAATAGTTTTTGAGATACAGCGGAGAAAGAGTCAAAACTGGTTCTCGATTCTCAAATAACATATTAAAATCTCTTATATTGTACAAGAATCATTTATACAAAAAAATTAGTTTTCAATATTTTCTTAATTAAGAACTTTTATTTTTACTTCAAATCGTTTTCACTAATAAATATAAAAAATATGTATGATATTAATAAAAATAATTACACTTTTGTTAATTAAATAATGCTAATATTGTTAATACTATCTCTTCTCTAAATTATATAAATATGTTATCTTTATTTATCAGATAAGTAAATAATTTATTTCAATATCTGTGTGTGTGTGAAAATATACCAAATTTATTGCTGCATAATTATATGCGAAAAAAATTAGTTTAATTTATTAAAAAGTAATCTAAATGAACAATTCTGGTGAGCTGTTCACTGTAGTCTAATTACTAGTAGTAGTAGTCTAACTGTAGAGAATTTACTCACGTTCAAGGATTAACTGTGAAACTGCATGTAAAGTTTTATTTCTCAGTTGTTTTCAAGATATCCTGTGTTTTTATTGCTATCATGTAAAAATGTTGCAAACAACACCATTAACGTGTCAGTCTTAATGCACTCATGTCAGAAATTTTATTACATTATATTACTATAGCCTTATGTGAGAATTGAATAAGTGCTAATATAATGAAAAGCCCTCATTTAAAATAAAATAAAATAAAATAAAATAAAATAAAATATTTGCGTAAATAAAAAATTATTGATATCGAATACAATTTTTTAGTATTTCTATTTGTATTTTATTTCTATTTCTACTTTATATACATTTATATCTCCATATCTTATAATTTATTTTATAAACATTTCAAATTAATTTTCATTAATAAATATTTATATTGTTTATAAAATGGAGTAGCTTTTAAATATATTTTTTCCTTATGCTTAATTCAAAGGACAAATACACATTAGTTCAAGCTTCTAAAATGTTATAAAATTAATAATATTTTCAGATTAAGGAATATGAAAATTGTTTTGAGCTGAGAGCAAACATATAAGATAGATTTTAAATCGTAAAAGGAAAGAAAAGCTATTTAAGTGTTCAAGTTTCTTATAGAAAAAGATTTAGAGAAAATATGGGAGAAAATTACCCAAGTTAGCAGAATTCACGTAGTTTTCAACTAGTGCTATCAAGAATATCATCTAACATTTTTATTTCTATAAAACTAGCCAAAAATTTTATACAAATTTGTTTTCGTTAGTATCATGATGTGTAGAAACAAATGCATGTGGATGTGTAACCTCAAAATATTATCTATTTAAAAAAATATAATTAAAAACATAATAAGTAACCCTTATCCATTATGAGTAATATATACGACAAGTTTAAACACAAATACGAGACCTCAAACAAGTACATGACAGCATTGCAAATTGCTCGTTTCAATCGCTATTGCAAATTGAAACAATTTTCAACAATAGTCAACCAATTCAACGCGACATTACGGAAGCGTGAGAAGGCAATTGACAATTGTTACCGCTAAACAACATGAATTTCACGAATGCAACAAGAATATAGCTTCTACTAATTCGACCAACGAATTCGAGCTTGAAATTAAATCTAAAACAGCGTGAATAAGAGAGCCATTGTAATAAATCTCATAAGGACACTATGGCGCTCGCACATCCTGTCGCGTTGCATCCTTTTTTCCCGACAATACGGAAATTAATGGAAGTGGAACGAGAAGCGAGACGAATGCAGCAAAGTCGGTACGGTATCCACATCCCGCTTACGTGGTCATGCATGCCTGAAGCGGTCGGCCACATCTTCGCGATAATGCGGCGGACACTTTAAGCCCGGTGCTATGCCGCGGCACGTATCAACGCTTTCCATCGTCACCCATTTTCCCAGCACCATTCGTTTCCGGAATGAAAAACGTCGCGCGTCGCGTCGCGTCGCGTCGCGTCGGTCCGCTCCGTGTCATGGCTCGCCATCGCCGAGCTCGAGCGAACGCGACGATGAATCCCGGCCGCTGTGCCGGTTTTCACGGGTAAACCGCAAAGTGCTCGCGCATTATAAATTTGCATAAATTAAATTCTCCTTTGAATCGAGGCTCGCTTAGGAAAGTGAAGAAGAAAGAGCCACTCTCTCTTCCCGCTTTTCATCATGTCACCGTGTCGTCGTTTCATCTCGAGACTCGCTTTTCGTCGCGATATCCCCGCTGTCGCGTCGTTTTTCCCTAACTGCTTCACGTCCTTTCATCCACCAGCCTTCACAATCCATTTCTCGTCCCGTTCCTCCTTCTTGTCCCTTTCTCTTCTCATCCTTGGAACAACATGGCTGCGCCTACCGTAGTATCTATTGCCATCGTTTCTCCGCTCTGGTATATAGCCGCGACTTATTTTTCTCCTTCGGGACCGGGACCATTGTTCTCCGTACGACGCGACGCGACGTACCGCGATCACGGTGTATTCCCAGTAGAATTGAAATTGCCGCCACCCGCCGGCAAGTCGAGCCGACCACAATTCCCTGGTAAACTCTACAGCAGGGACATCCACCACATCAAATTGTTAAGAAGGAAAAATTAATCATTACAAGTGATCTATGATGGGCAAATCTGTCGAGCATCGAAGATTTTTTTTCCTCTAAATAGTCGACATTGATTCTCCCACGATTATCCAAAAAGTTTCTGAGCAATTAGACTCCAATTAAACAAACAATGTTAATGTTGTACAAATAATGTTAAGTGGAAAAGCCGCATACGTCAAATTAACATGTATGTACCTACATTTGTATAAGGTAATACATGTTGTACATTTGATATGTGCACATAGCACTTCGAAACTAATTTATTTGACAAGCGCCATAAAATGATCTGCGGTGTACCTCAACCACTCCCTCCAATTAATTAATATTTTACAAAATGAATTAAACCTCTTGATAGATATAATTAACGATAATATGAGAGAAATGTTGCCGTCATATATGCGCAGGCAGTGTGTGTTTATGTCAGCAAATATGACTTTCGACCCAGTCCACTTTTTTTCGCGCTACGCGAGATTGCTCTCATCAAGATTTAGTGTTTCAATCTTGGATGTACGACATTGCGCTTCTCTCGTTTTCGTTGACTCTCAAATCAAGGCCTCTCATATACCTTTATTGCTCCCCATGGCATTTCTGTTCTTAACTGTCGCACGGTAATTTATTCGCAACCTCATATTCTGATATTTTACATATGCGTGTACAGAGGTATATTGAAAAACTTAATTTACATGTAGGTATATCTTGTATAATAATACAAAACGTGTGAATAAAAAATATATACGCGGAAAATATCAAAAAGTATCTTTCCTGTTATAATTGTCAACATTAATAGCAACATTTCTCAACAATTACTGACGAAAAATATTTTTTCCCATTCTCCCCCCCCCCTTCCGCCCCTCTCTCTCTCTCTCTCTCTCTCTCTCTCTCTCTCTCTCTCATATGTTATCTTTCTCATATCTCTAAATTTATACCTTTATTATATCACAGCACCGGATGATATACATTTTTAATTCTCATAAAAGCCGTCCTCATAGAAAAGATTACTAAAAGAAAGAAAGCTATTTTATGTGTGACAATATATTAAATTCACTATTTATATTTTTATTCGTTTATTTATAGGAATAATTTTTTACGTAATTTTGAAAAAATTCAGTGATTAACTCCTTAACTTATTTGCATAAAAGACTATAGAATGATTAGCGTACAAAGATAACTGTATTGAATTAACAATGTAACTGTATTGAATTAAGCAAATGTGCGAGCAGCAGAATACATTTGAATAAAATATAAAAATCTGTCGTTACTGAGCAAGTCTTATTAGCTATAAATGCAACGTTGCCTTGCACAATCAGATCAACAAATTATCTAACAGGAAATACTTTTATTAAGATTAATTACTACTTGTATAATAAACCGGAAAATAAAAATGAGAATACGGAAACTCCGCATAATTTAGAGACCTGAATACGCGACACTTGAAACACAATTAGAAATAACTTTAAAGAGAATATGAATTTTTTTTTTTTCATATTTGTTTTAATTTAGCATAATTTGTGCAAATTTAGAAAAATAAAACTTTGAAATATAAATTTTTTTAATAACATTTTTACGTAAAACGTTTTAAAAGATAATTTAAAAAACTCGAGATATCGCCACAGTGATACTATTACGATGATCTGGTTAAATCCGCTTTTGCAAATTGCATAATATTTTTTATTATTACAACAATCTGTATATACTATATATGATAGAATCGATATAAAATTATTATAGCAAAAAGTTTTCAATATAGATGTGCTAAAAATGGTTTTTCAAAGTATGTAATTTCCGTCGAGAATAAGATATAAAATTCATTGCTTAATGTTGATATTGAAGATTATGATTGTCGCTTCCAGTGATAAACATATAAATATTTAAACAGGCATGGCGACATTATACGATGACAAGCGTTATTGCAGCACCGTCGCCAAACATACGACTCGACGAGATTTGGGTATTATTCGAAACGTACCTTGTCGCTCGTTTACTCAGTGCCAGGCAATACCAAAGTTACAGCTTCCATTTCAAGCGATATGACACTTCTCATAAAGATAAAATGGCGAATCATATATTTCCACGCCATTTCATATTCTCACTTCTATCATTACTTAGATATTTCGCTACCTTATAACATCTTGCCGTATTAAAAAAAGAAAAGTAAAAAAAAAATAGGGAAGGACACTACTCGAAAGGGGCATTCTTACACGGAAACGGAGGGAATTAATAGAAATTCAGGTCATGCATACATTACACGTGGTCTTTTTCGATGCGTTCTATCTATCAGCAGTCTATCTTCTCTCTATCAAACTTCTTTTTGTTGCCGTAGCGACTCCAATATCAAAAACTTTTCGTTTTCTCACAGTGCCATTGATTATTCCTCAACGCGTGGGTTCTTTTTCTCTCCTTTTTTTTTACAAAGCACGTAATTTTCTCGATACAATCGTACACCGGAACTTTTTTCTCCTCGCCGACATTCGTAAGTTCCTTCTCAAGCAATGCGAATATTCTTGATCTTAATTACGTGTCACCGTGTGTCCACGTTTTTACGTCATTTCATTTTTTTTTTTTTTTTCTATATTCACAGAGAACATTGAAATTCTTTTATAACTACGGCTTTTATCACTACGGCTTTGTTTACAAATCAATAAAATGCAGTAAAAAGCATTTGTTGTATAGAGCATTAATCGATTTATTGCTAAATATTGCTCGATTAAATAATAATATAAGAACGTCAATATTTTACAATTCAATTTGTTTACTTTTTATGTAGAAAAAATCTTAGTGAATATAAAATTAAAGATCACATTAGAGACGTTTCTATATACATTCATCTAGCGAAACATGTAAAATATCAAATTCAACGTCATATATCACAGTACACCGCAATGTCCGCATCGTGGCATGCAATGTACACTATATTGCTGTTACATTTCTGCTATCATCGCCCGTGTGTCGGCGACGAACCGAAATTAATTTCTTCATTTACATCTTCATTTGATCTTGCTAGCGTTAGCGTCGACGTCGCATCGACCAGACGTCTTGGCGTCTCAATGACCGCTTGACAAAGAGAGTATCAGTCGAAGTGTCAAAGTAGTGAACTTACAAGCATAAGAGAGAAACGCTCTATCTTGATGAAATCCTTAATCTTTAAAATAAACTATTAACCAATATTGAAACTAAAATTCCAAAACTAAAAATTACATTATTGTGTGGCAGATGTAAAAACATAGCTTTTTCATTGCTAATGTAAGTCTACAAAAGAAATGTCATATTTCAAAAACATTTATTTCACTCTAAGTTACGTTAAATTTTATATTTATATAGTTTTAGTTATAATGATAAATTGAATATTTTTTTTTAATCATATTTTTTCAATATTGAAAATGAAAATGTATAATATAATGCTAAATTCAAGCTCTCTGATTCTCGAGAGTAGTTGATAATTCAATGAAATGAGTCATTAATTAAACGCCACTAATAAACGTCTTTTGTCAGTAATGTCAGAGAGAAAGAGTAAAAAGCAGAATCTTTTATAATTGATGTTAAACATTTACGATAGAGAAACAAAAGGTATAAACTTCACATTAACTTGTATGGATGTCAGATTTACGTTAACGATCCCACATTAATACACTTTCCTGAAAACGTAATCTTCCAGTTACACATATACTCGCTCGTTCAATATACCAGCTGACGAAGATTTATGAGCTGGAAGCATAATGCACAATCCTTCTCGTTCCCTCCCCCTCAACATGACGTTAGCTTAAAAAAGCAATTACGAGAAACGGAGAGAAATAGTGTGCTACACACGGACGCGTATACCGAGAACGAAATTAAAAGGAATGTTGATGAAAGAAAGTGAATAAGAGAATAAGTGAATAAGAAAAGGTAAAATAAGAGAATCGAAATGGGTAAGAAGAGAAAAATTTTAATTGAACCAGAAAATGAAATTATTTGAGAGAACGGACAAGAATATTCTTCGTCTTCACCGAAATTGAACGTTTGTGTAGCTTTGCAAACGGTTGTGTGCTTTGCAAAGCTATTACACTTATTGTCAGCGTAACGCGTGGCATAAAGATAGAATTTAGTCTTTTTCACTAATGTATGTTGCGCATATCAGATTCTATGGAACATGTACGTGCCTAGACTTCGGTGAATAGCACGCTTTTGTGATATAGTGGAACAAACTAATATAAATACTAATATAAGAGAGCGACATGGTGTACAAACACTATTTCTCCCCTTCCTACTCCAAGCGACATTAATCGCTTTGCATATCAACTTGCCCTTGACACTGTAGTTAACCAATGCAAACGAGAAGCTTCCAGTGCACCACTTGCCCCAATTTTCCATCCGATCCTAATTATACAACGTTCGGCAAGCATAAAGGAAGTAGGACGAATTGACGTTTGCAGCTCCGCTTCAAAATTGCACGCCTTTAACCTTTAGCATTCCAAAACGTTCGATATGCATATATATATATATATATATATGCAGCGCCGATAAGTCAATTCTTTTTGGCTGCATGTTTCATATATTGAGCGCAAATTGGCACCTGTTTATTTTTAAGATAAATAAAGAAAGCAATATCTCTTGTCTATACAACGATCAATGCACAATAATTATATCCTATTGCTTATTTGGCAAAGAATTTTTTAAAATAAATGATTGATTTTTTCTAACGCGTTATTATTTGTCTAAGTATATAAATATTTAAAAAAAAACGTTTCCTCTTTAAGTAATATGATATCTTGATGTCACAGTAATCGATATTCATTTATTATTTTACTCATACTGGAGCGAGGAGTTCCAAAGCTCTTAGAAAAAAGAAGTCGAAGAGGGTAAATATACTGGAACAATTCTCCAATCTTTCTACTTTTCCATTCAGAGATGAAGTACTTGCCTCCCTTTAATGCCCTCATTTTTTTCTTGCCGGCTTTTCGCACCGGTTATTTCTAACCTCATTTATCCTATCATCCTCTTTCTGCCACAAGAACGCACAAAACTAAAGACAATCAATTTATCACAAGCACACGCGCCGTATATTTACACGGAAGTGATGTGTTTCGGCATATAATCATCGTTAATAATGTTCTTAAATTTCATTAATTTTTAATGTACACTGTTGAAAATTTTATGAAATTTAATATACTTGAGTTACACAGTTGAATTGAATTTTTTCACGACATTAAATTTAATGTATTTATAATTGAAAAGTATATTTGTGTACATGTACATAAAATTTAATGTATTTTTCATGAAATTTTACGAAATTTAATGTACTTTTCATAAAATTTTATGAAATTTAATGTACACGTTTATTACATTTAAGTAACTGCTGTAACTTAGTTCATTATATTTAAGTAACTACTGTAACATAGTTTTCAGTTAAATCATTCATTACTTTTAATTTCGTTCATAACCACGAACTTTTTATTTACATGTAAAGGAAGCATTTCTAACAGTGTTGTATACATACAGTTAAGACGTCAGATAAGAATAGCAAAGATTACGCGTTATAAATTGAATGGAAAATGTGCTGAATCATTTTTTATCTTCGCTCTCTCTCTCTCTCTCTCTCTCTCTCTCTCTCTCTCTCTCTCTCTCTATCTCTCTCTCGTTTCTCTGTTTAAGATTCAATCTCGGTGGATTATTTAGATAACACGCAAATTCATATTGTACTTTCAATCTTAGATTGATACGTGCAAACACGCAAAACATGTTCTTAATTGTTTACCTATAAGTATTCATAATATGGATATTTATTCTACATTTGTCGAAAGTTTAAAGCAATCGGTAGTCAATCTTCTTATCTTACGATAAGAAATTCCTGGGCTTATATGTATCTTTGGCATTCGACATGATTCCATGATCCAATTACAGTATCAGCACTATTTTTATTTTTCCGTCAACGAAACAATGTATTGTCGCACATGACAGGTATCTCCCTTGGGAACGTTTCACAGATTTCTGATGGCTTTTCCGACGAATTTTGCTTTCAGTCTGTATTGTCTGGTTACATACGGTTCGTTTCCACTCAGGCCATCCTTACTATTCATATTTTCATGAATTTTCATTCGTGGGATTGTTCGTTATTTTGTGTGTATTCAAGTTTGTGTTAGTGGCTCGCTATGCGACAAGAAGATTATTGATTTGGAATTCTTGCTGAATGACAATGAATCTTTTTTTTACTCTGATAGATCATCAAAATGTAAATGTGCAAATCTCGCGAGCGACGGAAAGCGTGAATAATTTTTATTCGACGAAAATGACATCGGATTACTTGCCTCGACGGCTCTCCAGCTTGCTCTTCAATTCCATGCCCAAATGGAGAGAATTCTTTTAAAGTGGAGAAATAATTCGCCTAGGTTTTACATAACATATATCGTCTCTCGGTTATATTACCTACTATTACTAAGAAAACTATTATATATAATAAATATTCTTTTCTTAAACACTTTTATTTTAATAAGATTCTGTTTAATAAGATATAACTTTTTAAAAAAAGAAAAATACAATAATTAATAACTTCATGGAGAAGGGAAAAAATTTGTTTCAAGAATTTTTAAAATTAATGGTCGAAATTTAAGATAATTATCTTGTTAACAATTTAAACTGTCTCTGTCAGCTAAAACTTTTACGCATGAAGAACTTTTTCTAAAAATAAACAC
>NW_017305288.1:1757599-1765747 GCF_001594115.1 Trachymyrmex septentrionalis
TAAATATTCTTTTCTTAAACACTTTTTTTTGAATAAGATTCTGTTTAATAAGATATAACTTTTTTAAAAAAAGAAAAATACAATAATTAATAACTTCATGGAGAAGGGAAAAAATTTGTTTCAAGAATTTTTAAAATTAATGGTCGAGATTTAAGATAATTATCTTGTTAACAATTTAAACTGTCTCTGTCAGCTAAAACTTTTACGCATGAAGAACTTTTTCTAAAAATAAACACTATTTCTTTCACAGAGTGGTCTGATGATTAAAAGTATTTTGCAAACTTGTATCAGTTTTAACATAAGAAGACAAAGACAAATCTATATTTTCGCGATGGTGTACTGGCAAATAAGCTGCTTGACACTGCACATTGACTTTCGCGCTTTTATAAATTTAAATCGTGAGCTGAAGAAATTGCTCATTATTTTGCGCATTTGCTCCCGTGGTCCTACACCTGGTGCATCTTTGAAAATTTCTTTTCTTGTCACAATAAGAAAATATTTTGTTGCCAAGATGCGTATAGAAGAAAGAGAAGACATAATGAAAAGCAATGGAATAAGAATGCAGAGGGTTTAAGTGCCTACTAAGAATTTAAATTCACGCCACGGTCGTTTAATTTCCGCTTTTCACGAGCGATTCTAAGAAATTAATACCTGACGAATCTATCAAGTACTAAATTAAGTCATTTGGTTTTTAAGTCAATTTAATTTGATTTTTTAACGTTAATTATTTAATGCATTTTGCATGTCTCTATACAATATACAATCGTTATGATATAAAGCTGATAAACGAATAAATTTACTGTGCTGCAATACAAATGCTTTATTTTAATTTTGGAAATATGTACATGGCTATCAATATTCATGTTATTTATATCAATATTCTGCGGCATGTATTTTGGAATGAGATAAAAAGGACATGAACGAATATTACGAATAAGTAAATTCTTAAATTTAAAAAAATTACCTAATTAACCTAGTTGCGAGCTAAAATTTTCTGAATCTGTTTCTCCCCTAATGGAAGTCTGTCCTTTCTGAGCCCATTATACAGCACAATTCAGGGATGAATCGTAAGTGAATATTCTGCTAAAAGCATAGACAAAACTAAAAGCTTTAGCAAAAAGTGTGCATGAAATAGCATTCGCATTCAAAGATATTACACTTCTCGATTTTCTCTACATTTTCTCGAGAAATGACATAATATATACGTATTTATAGAAAAATTTACAAGTTTCCATATCAATTTTAATACTAATTTTAGAAAATAATTTATAAATATGCTAATATAATGTAAATGTATTATGTTCGTATACAGATGTAGGTACTTTATACATATCAGGCTCTTTTCTTTATACACGTATTATATAATACATAATTGTACTGTGCACTTTTATGTATATTTCATATAAATCGCTCGCTTATGCTTAATCGCACATTCGTAATTCGACGTGACGAGAGATATTAGCTAAGTAGCGCGCTACCGAGTTTACTTCTCAGATACTAAGGCTGTACTGCACTTACTAACAGTAATCATATTAGTGCATGTAAAGTTAAAGGCATGCTAGGAAACGCGTTCGCACGCGAGTTATGCGGCGACATAAATTTGAATATAGTTTAAGCCTGCGTTATACGCGCGACCGCACGTTGCATCGCGAATTAAGAGGGAGGGAGAGAGAGAGAGAGAGAGAGAGAGAAGAGTAAAATTAAATTCTAGCACTCATATTCGCGCTCGACGGACGTGCGCGAGGTTCTTAAAGCGAGATTGTAACGTAGTTGGTTGCACGTATACAGAACGTACCAGCGCGGGCGCGGCGGCGTAAACCTAGTTAAGCACATTCTGAGCGCCGCTGTAAAAGTGTTGTGCATCCTCGACATCGAAATCAGATCTTCTCAGAAATAAAGCGCCAAAGTTAGAGTGCCTTCCAAAACGGGGGATTTATTTCGAAGAATTACTGCACCCACTTACAGATATCGAACATATCGTGCGAATGACAACAGAAAATCAATTGACCCATATAACCAGCAAATTCGTTAAATGTGACTGTTGACTGATATATAAAGCGTTAATGTAGTCATCGCATCTGTTAATCTTGAAATATGTTTACACAGTCACAAGAATGTAAAAGTGGATAGAGTTAACTAATTATTCGCGCGCAGCTATGTTTCTTTTGTCTGTTGTCTAGATGTTACACGTGTTATTAAAGAGGGCTATATAGAAAAGAAATTTTTCTGATTGGAGAAAGACAAATTCCATCTATATTTCTGATTAGAAATAGAAAAAAATAGTATTAACATTAAAATTAATATCAAGTTGCGACAAAATGCAAAAGCATTGAAATGAAGAATCCGCTTTTCTTTGTTTCAGCTATCGGAGGACATCGGGTATGTCCTTTACTCTGCTCTGGGCAGCTTTTACATCCCATCCTGCATCATGGTCTTTGTGTACATACGTATATACTTCGCTGCCAAGGCACGCGCGCGTCGCGGCATCCGGAAGCAGCCCCGTCCACGTGTGGTACCGCCGGAATCGCCTGACATCAGGCAGACCAGTTTCACTCAGAGCACACCGGCAACCGACACTAAGAAGCCTCCAGGATCAGTTATGGAAAATGTTGCCACGATCGAGAACCAGCCGGTTCAGATACCGATTGTCACATGTGACTTCGCTAGTGACGTCAGCACGTCGGAAGCTGATCCTGGCGGAGGCACTAGTATACCGATGGAAGAGAAGGATACGCTGAAGGTAGAATTTCTAATCATTTCTACAATATTTCTGCGATGGATATTTCTGCGACTCGAAATTTGAAATAAAATTAATAATCAGGAAATATATACATGAATTATTATTAGTCTATGTAGTAGATATTGTAGTTTCAGAAAAAAAGTTTATTTTTCGAAATATTATAAAAGTATTGTAGTATTTCGTGTCTCGAAATCATTATACTTTGCGCGGTATTTATTATAGTTCCAGAAATTTTTTCATACGAGACTTACGAGATGCCTTTGCGATGGGCGCTTCCAACTTAATCTCTAATAGAATAATTAACTTTAGAGTGTGTAACTCTTTCTCAATATTATGATTTTGAATTACGATTGACGGCTTTAGTAAGTAGCAATCTCAAATTTAGTATCTATTAAACTATGTTACTTTTATTTGTAATATATAATCACGTAATTAATATGCAAGATCTGATAAATATACATTAAAAATATGTCAAAGAAATGTTCGAATTTAGAGAATATCTTCCTTATTTTTTTTTTTTTTCTTATATGGACATTCCAACATCATTCACCGTTACTTTCATCACATATCCCTAATATATCGTATGAACCGTAAAAATAGAACCAGAGTAAATCTTCGGAATCAGATATTTCGTATTGGAATACAGTTCGTAGAGCTGAATTGGACAAAGATCCCAGCGAAAGAGGGTACAATACGGTATCACTATCGCGGATCAGGATATGCGATTAATCGATCTAAATACGAATGTCTCTTGTCATATTCCATCAGATTGTAGTCTTTCATCGCTTTTCGTAAACTATACATCGATATCTTGATAAATTGAAACTCGTATCGAGAATATTCTACCGATGACAATCGTATTGCTTTACGTCAAACATTATAAAATTAATATATGACACGCACACGCACGCATTCTCTCTCTCTCTCTCTCTCTCTCTCTCCTCTCTTTGACGACATGGAGATATTCTCCATGTCGAGATACGTCAGTCAATAGTCAGACATGTACATACGTACGTATGTATATGCGCTTATATGCGATGATAGGTTAGATTTGGTTTATAATTACGCAAAGTTGCTAATGCATTAGCAACTTTGCGTAATTATAAACCAAATCTAACCTATCATCGCATATAAGCGCATATACATACGTACGTATGTATATGCGCTTATATGCGATGATAGGTTAGATTTGGTTTATAATTACGCAAAGTTGCTAATGCATTAGCAACTTTGCGTAATTATAAACCAAATCTAACCTATCATCGCATATAAGCGCATATACATACGTACGTATGTATATGCGCTTATATGCGATGATAGGTTAGATTTGGTTTATAATTACGCAAAGTTGCTAATGCATTAGCAACTTTGCGTAATTATAAACCAAATCTAACCTATCATCGCATATAAGCGCATATACATACGTACGTATGTATATGCGCTTATATGCGATGATAGGTTAGATTTGGTTTATAATTACGCAAAGTTGCTAATGCATTAGCAACTTTATCGACACTCTATTGAGTAATATTTATATGGGATAACTCGTATTACGGCAAATGAATATGCATCGCTTCCAATCCAATAAAAAACATGAACCGTTTCGCATATCCGTTTTGTATCATTCAACAGTATAGCTTTTAAACTGCATAAAGCATTCCCTTATGTCGATACATTGCGGAGAATAAATCGCTATTTGTGTTAAGCATTAAATCTCGTTGCAAAAGAAGATTGGACTCCATTCGTTTGTCAAGATTATGCAGCGGTGAACACCGAGGAAAATTCGTACCACTGAGCGAAGTCGGATTTGTAATTTCGTACGAAAATACAGTTTTATACCGAGACAGGGAGATAATTGCACGGGGATGAGTTTCCCATTTCGACTGTCTCGCAATTACACGAATTCTCATTCAAACTTGAGCGCAAGAACACCCGCCTTTGTTACCTCGGGCTTCGCATATAACAGCTGCATGTCAAAGAGTCTCGTGATAATCTTGCCCATTCGTATGAAAATCATACGTCGCATGTACATAAGAATAGATGCACGTAACGTGCAATTTTATTAGATTTCTGAGATTTAAAGAAATTCACATGTGGGACTCTCTGATTAATTTTAACAAAGAGAGGAGAGTTAGGAGATGAATAAATTTCCTCTTGATTTCACAATTCAGAAAATATTACAACACCGATAAAATATTATAATATTCCATTACGTTTATCGTGTTTTAATAAATTTCCATATCATCTAACTTTTATTTCGCATAAAAATTCAAAATATGATTGTTGAGAAATTTTTTATGGGAATTTTTTACTTTCACGGTGAATTAATTTTCAACGTGTTTCACAAATTTACTACATATTCAAAATCTTATCTCAAAAACTAACAGTTTGTAATATTGCGCATCCAGAAAGTTGCAAAGAACCTGTTCTGGCAAAGTAATATGCCCACGCAGCGCTGACAGTGCTGATACGGCGACTGTTATATCGCATATATGCACGTGCATAAAATGTGCAGCGATTACTTGATGATTGCCTACTTAAGTTTAATTTTTAATAGACGCTAAATTTACCTCAAGCGAGAGATAATTTTCCATTCAACTTTCTTAAATAAAAATACTTATTTGTACGAGTAATTTAAAATATCAGATATATATATATAAAAGAAAGAAATGACTTTAGAAATTGAAAAGTCGATGTTTAATTGTTATACTTATACAGGGTAACCGTGTACTTTGTCGCAGGTGAGTATACCGATACCGGCGCAGAAGAGCAACCTGAAAGCGACCCTGTCGGTGAACGGAGACGGGCAGACAGGAGGTCAGAAAGTGCCGGCATCAGCATCGGCATCGGCGACGGCGGTGGCGGCGGCAGCGGCAGCGGCGGTGGCGGCGCGATGCCGAGCGCCCAGCGTTGGCATCGACGTTGACATGGTGTCCGAGTTTGATCCCTCGTCGTCGGATAGTGGCGTGGTGTCGAGATGCGCGGTGGTAAAACCACTCAAGCTGCGACTGTGCCAGCCGATCTTCGGGCGCAAGCACGTAGGTAAGTCGAAGAGGGAGCACGCTGATGTAGGGCGTCACGCGGGCAAGGACGAGTCCGACGGGAAGATGAAGCAGCGCGATCCGGAGAGAGAGAAGAGGAGACTGGCAAGAAAGAAGGAAAAGCGCGCTACGATGATACTGGGTTTCATAATGGGCAGCTTTATCGCTTGTTGGTTGCCCTTCTTTGTTCTTTACATCGTCAAGCCAATCTTTCCTGATTTCGAAATACCTTCGCAAGCCTTCGTAATCGCTTTCTGGCTCGGCTACACCAACTCGGCGTTGAATCCCTTCATTTACACAGTCTTCAATAAGGATTTCCGCCGTGCTTTCCGCCGAATATTGTTTAAGTGAGCAATACGATATATATGTCAGTGTCGACCAAGAGGGACGCTAACGATAATTATAATTATATTTTCCGTCCTCGGGGGTATGAGAGAATAGTACTCCGATAGTACTCCGAGGATGTTTTCTCGATCGCATCGCGCAACATCCGATCTGCTTCCTCGAGCTATCCTCGAGAGAAACTTTAATCATAAGAGAAAGGTGAAATTTTACAATGCCGCGGAAACATTTGCGAAAGATGGAATCGGAAATGCGGAGGAGTTTACGACAAGGCGAGAAGTTTGCGTTTCAGATCGAAAAAAGTTTTCCCGCTGATTTTTTCGGAATACAAAGCGAGCACTGAAAACTGCAGAATCGCACGTGTGAAGAATACGAATCGAGAAGAGACAGCACACGTCTCTGAATTCGTATATTCCTTCGGAATTGTTGTTATCTTCCAAAAAAAATTGACTTTTTTTGCGACCGTCAAATCAACGTGCAACTTTACCTCTTTACAAAAAAACGCGAGATACGTCGCATTGTAACTCGTATTTTGGATACGCGAGATCCATAACTGATTAGAAAAGAGCTTTTTTTTTTTTTTTTTTTCATAAACGTCAAAACTCAAGAAAATATTTCTTTCTGCGTTATCAAATGGTAAAACGAGAGTATGAAAAATCTGATCGAGATACAGCGTGTTTTCAATCACTAGGAGGATCCATTAAACAAGTCCCTTAACGAGCAGAGAATCGAATTCCACTACTTTTACTCTCACACGGACTTTGTACATGCTGCATGCGACGAGATCAACGAAAAATCCACTATTCGCTTGGCTGGCCAAGGGAATATAATCCGCTAAGCGCACGGATTGTTTACTCTCGAACTTATGACATACCTTACAAAGCGAACCGCTTCGGAGACCAAGAGGCAGCATATCGCTCCTTCCTCCATCCTCCGCGCGTTCTTTTTTTTTTTTTTTTTTTTACTGGCCATGCTTCCACCACAAAAGAATTATAGAGGATAGCAGGCGAAACATGTTAGCTATGGATGGAGGACTGTTATTTCCGTGCCTAATCTCATGTCACGTTTATGAAAGGCATGACAATTCAAATTTGCGTACGTATATGCAACGCAGCATGCACATGTTTGTGTAGATTACCCTCAGTTTCATCGTGGAAAAATAAACGAACGAGTTGCAAACTTCATAGCACGCTATCTGAGGACGACGCTATCTGAGGCCAGCTATCGCTGCGAGCAAGGGACGCACAATCGCACAGAATGTAAAATTGAAGAGAGTGTTCAATTGTATGCATATTTATACGCGTTGCGTGCACGATCGCGATAAAAGGTACGCGATCGAAGGAGGAAGGTATATTCCTACGAACACCGTGACTTATCGGTTACGTCAACACCAACCAACGTTGAAGATCATCGGCAGATCTACTGACAAATAAATCGCGAAAACGCGAGACAGTATATGATATACGTTTCCTACTTAATTAGATTTTCGCGCGTCGCGGGCTCGAGACAGCCCCCTTAAACGTCCGACGTTCCAATCGTGAATCTCCGATGTTACTTTTAACGGAAGGATCACGCATGTATAGAATTTAATAATTCTGTCACGTACGTGTAGGGTATATGGATGCGTGCTGGTGTGCGGCGTACGTACGTAGTGTATTCATGTAGTTTTCTTTCGTACGAAAGCAAATGTAAGAAACACAGAAGTTCTATTTTACACAAACAGGTTCCTCTATTATAGCCTAACTGTACAGCAATAATAATCAATCTTTCGTTCGTTGAAAACGATTAAACGAGATATCGCGAAAGAGTAAATCGGCATAAAAACGATTAATCGCATCGTTGTGTTCTCCATCGCGCATTGTCCGTACGTACGTATATGTGAGGTATGTACGTATGTATGCACATGTGAACGTGGCAGCGTACGACACGCTGTCCAAGCTCGATGAATAATCATTTTACATCGCAGGGTCCAAAATTAATCGCAAATCTAGATAAAAATAAAAGAATCATATATATATATATATA
>NW_017305288.1:1765847-1771510 GCF_001594115.1 Trachymyrmex septentrionalis
ACTTTATTACCACTCTCCTCGTCATCAACAAAGACTTTGATCAGCGCTTAATCGTACCTTTTTTTATGTTTGCTCGACACACGATTGATGGATGTATTCTATACCTGATTGCGTAACAATAATCGGAAAAGCGGCGAATGAGCGATCAAGTACGACCGATCGATACTCGAAGGGTTTAGAATAGATCTGCCAATTAATGAGACCGCACCTAAGACAGAATATTATTTCCGTAAGACCAGAAATCCTGTGTCTGCCAGCAAACAGATGCTCCTACGTCAGTACGAATGAGATTCTCGCGAAATAATCATACGCGAAAAGGGGATGCGAGATAGAGAGAGAACGATGTCTCGCGCACCTGCTAGCTATTCTACGGAAACACAACCGGGGGTAACAATATTCCTCACTTCGTTCCATCAAATCGAGATCTTCGCAATGCGTTTCCCACCGAGACTCTCTTCAAAAGAGATCACGATGCGAGATTTCGGGATTTTCTTCTTCCGAAATTTCCAAAGGGACAATGTTAGCCCATTCTTCTTCGCTGATCTCGTATAACGTTCGATTTGGCGAGCGAACGAAAGAGAGAGAGAGAGAGAGAGAGAGAGAGAGAGAGAGAAACGATAAGTTCCAGCATCATAAATCTTATATGCCCAATATAGCGCGTGCATTAGCGGAAATGTACTCGCTCACGCACGTACGTGACGCGCAATACACCACAACGATAAATCGATAAACACATCTCGCGCGTCTGGTATGTTCTGTAATGTTTAAGAGTATGCATGTCCATGCGCCTGTATGTCTGTCTATGTACGCGTATGTGCGTACATATATTCTCGCGTCTCGCTCTCTATCACTTGCTTTCTTACTTCCTAATCTAAACCTTCTAAGACTCCCTCACGCTTTCTCTCGACTGTCGTTAGCATTAATTTTCTTAGTAATGTTGCTCCTAGTATTCAAGATCTTTAACTTTTGTCTATTTCTTTTTTGTCTTTACCTTAATTTATTAACTGTAGTTGTATAAATAGTTTATCATGCTTTCTATTGTATATAATTTAACTGTTTTTTTTAATACTTAATTGTATATAATGTAATTTATCTGCACTGTGCAGATTCTTAAAACTCTAATTGATAAACCATAGTTCCTCTGGTTCTATTTTTTTTTATCCTCTTGCTCTTTCTCTTTTCCTCTCTTTTTTTCTCGAATTTTTATTATTGTTTCTTTTTAATTTACTCCCTTCTTTTTTCTGATCCCTGATAAGATGATAGAAGTGGTTGATAGGGAAAAAGTAATTCGAAGGGATAGTAAGTGATCGGATGGTTTGATATGAGGGAGCCAATACGGAATTCGTTGACAAAAATTGGGGCATTTGTCGAATGGATTATTAGCATAGCCGCGAGATCAATAAGAACACGCGCATCGCTTTTCTTTCTACTAAAGAAAATGAGAAAAACATTATGAGAGGGAGAGAGAGAAGAGAGACGCGTGTTTCCACACCGTAGTAATCGATTGCACGAATGCCGCGGTCATTGGACCCGCCATGGTTATTTGCATTGAATCGCTATACGACAAATATGTAGACAAGATCGTGTGAAGTCACATTTACTCAATGAGAATTTAAATACAATCCGATCATTCGACATTTTTCTTTCATCGAAATGGAAACGTAGTTTTTTTCGATTCTAATGATAATAATAACTGTTTGAAAAGAAGAAAAAATATATTGATTTTTTAGATCATTGAATTGGAGTGTATCCCTACACACACACACACACACACACACACACAGATATATATATATATAATTCACATATTATATTTTGGAAACATTTTCTGGTAATTACTCTAATTTATCGTTAGCTTTTTTCTCATTGATTTATTTTCTCATTGCTCAAATAAAAACTTTTCAACCTTCATTTTTATCACAACACTTAAACAAAAAGATCTTTTGATTTAATATCACGCATATGCGAGATCAACTGTTTAATATAGAAATTAGCATATTTATGTCACGTAAGATATATATATAATAATTCCCTCAAATACTACCTCTGTTTAACCCGCACATATTTCTTTGGTCATTTTATATGCGTTTAAAAATTATATTATTGATTTTATGTATTATTAATTTTTTTTCTATTATTATAATTCCACATACACAAAATGACTATTTAAAATAAAATTTGCTGACGTGAACATTATTAGTAACAATTTCAAGGAATAATTAAACAAAAACTAAAAATATTTACGTAAAATATTTTAGTCTTTGCGATTTCTAAACGGACAGAGACGATTATTGAATTATGCTATAATTATATTTTAATTCTGTTGATTATATCGACAGAGAGAGAGAGAGAGAGAGAGAGAGAGAGAGAGAGAGAGAGAGCGAGATGCGAGTGTATAGACGCACTGATATGAATGTGTGTGTGTGTGTGTGTGTGAATTATACGAATAAAATAATATATAAGTGATTTTAAATATATAAGACATTAGCGAATAAAATATAAATGGCCATGCAAAGAAATAGCGCAAATCATTAAGATTGAGATAAATGTAAGTAACGTAAATAATTAAAATTATGACCGTTTACCAATTGTCATCAATTAATACGTGTAACACCAGTCGCTTTAGGCGTGGTGAAGATTTTTTGCAAACAATTCTTTCGGAAAATCTCTATGTGTGTCAGTTATCTACTTTATGTACACGATGTTCTCTAAGCAGTATAATGTACAATGACAGTTTTCAAATTAAGCTATCGTAATCCACGTGAGAATCGTAACAATCGCAACGATCTTTGTATCTAATTCCTACGATCATTTCGGTTATATCCGTGCAATCTGACTCTAATATGGTGCACAATACGCCACTCGCAAAGCGCTATACGACACAATGCGAATGCACTTGAAACCGATACATACATTGTACACACGTGTATATTATATATACATATATATATATATAACTCTGTTATTACTATTATTAATATCCTAAAACTATTAATTAGATACTCGTATTATTAATCAAAGTAGGGATCCAACCGATCGATTCTATCTGTTATTTCCAATACGCCGACGGCGGTGGTTCTTGCGTCGCGCGAGATCGTTGTTAAATCCATCTCGCTATCGTATGAAAACTTACAAAAAGGCAGACAGAGAGAGATCGCTCTGGATTTTCCCCTAGGAGAGGAAAAGAATTAATGCTGCTCCGCGTTTGCCGACTTCGAACCGTCCGTCTTAGTTACGAGTAACTAGGTGGCGGGACGGAAAAGTTTATTCTTCATAGAAGAATGGGAAGGGACGGACGATAGAGAGAGAGAGAGGGGGGGAGGGCAGGGGGAAGAGACGCAGAAACGCGACGGTGAACGGGCTGAGATCGTTTTTCCCGGGAACACAAATCTCGAGGCTCAGACTTCATTTGCCCATTTGCCCAATCTCCCTTTGCGGATTAAGCATTTCCGCTGAACTGAAACGCGCGACTTAGAGCGCCGTCATATAATGCGCGCTCCGCGATTTATTACAACCGCGATAAAACGGCGCTTTTTATCTTACGATCGAGACCGCGCGTGTAGAATATCATATCTTGATATCCGCATGCGCACACACACACACACGGTTGCTGCGATTTCTCTTTATTTGGCACAGATTTCCAAATTTTCCAAGAGAAGCGAACCGCATCGACTTTATGAAGGAATTTTTATAGTTATGCGAGAATCGGGTACACACATACACACATATACGAATGAGAGACGACATTCCGGATTATTCGAGTGTGAAGAAAATTCATTTCGCTGCAGTTGTACATACGACAGTCGATTCACTGCAGAATAATGAGAAATGTCACCCCCCCGGAAGAAGAAAGAATGTATTCCAAATTGTTCATTCATGTAGGCCAAGTGTTAAAATTATTTCCTAATTCTCTTAAATTACACTAATTGATTTGTCATCGAAATTACATAATATCGGTGCACCTTGAATTACTCTTTCCAGAAAAATATTATCACGTTTATTTGTCAATTTTGTCAACGCGGAAAAAAAAAAGGAAGCTTTATATCCTTCCACATAAGTGGAAGTTATAACAATAAAAAACTATTAAGCACATTTTGCAAAGAAAAATAACTGTTCGTATTTCACAATCAAAGTTATAACTTCTTATAAATCACGATTAATATCACCGGTGAAACCCGATGGAAAAGAACAATATATTATTATCCGACAGATTAATTAACTCAAAATAAATGATCATCGCGTCAGTTTCACATATTGGATTAACATAAATCTGTTATATCCTTGTGCATTACGAATAATTGTAGCTCGTATTTCACCATATCTTTTTAAATGTTGCCCGTGCTCGTTACGAAGAGATCGTTTGTGTCGACCGAGATTTATGTTCCCGTCATCGCCTTGCCAGATTTATGCGCTCGTTGGACGACTCGGATCCGAAACGAGCGCTCGCGATTACCATGCGAGTGTATTATGACGAATTCGCGCGCTAGAGTCGCCGGCGAACTTTTACTCTATCGATGATATTGGAGCAATGAAATCACTGTGATATCACTAAAACGCTTTCAAAGTGTGCAATGGAGTTGAGAACGATGCTACGTAAAATTGGCATGGACGAGAGAGAGAGAGAGAGAGAGAATGTGTGTGTTACAAATCGAGAGAAAATAGTAGGAGAGAGAATGTAGAAATTTATGCTATCTCGATTATCGTAAATTATTCTATAAAAGCGTATATTATATGTATATAATACAAACACACGCATACGTACGAACGATTGACTTATAGAGATACTATGAAACTTGTATTATTATAATACGGGAGAATCTATATATATATATAAAATATATATTACGAGATTATATTTATATAATATATATATATATATATATATATATATATATTGAAGACTAACCTATATACTATTATTATATCGATATTATATCATTAAAATTATTATCATCATATTACGGTTATTATCATCATTGTTAGTACTCATTATTATCGATGCAAAAGTTCTATTGTCTAATAGCGTTGATTATCTGTTATAGAGAATGAGAGTATAATGTTACAACAAAGATAAAAACAAGAAATTACGAATATAATTAATAGTGCTATTTATGAGAAACTTTTACTATGTAAATAGAAATTAATGCCGAGCTGCCAGCTAATTCTCCATGTTTAACATAAATAGAGCCGAAAGAAACATGGAGGAGACTGGCTCTAGTCTGTGGGCGATTTCTTATGTAGGGATAGTTATCATAAGTATATTGATTTCCCAATTAAAAAATCGAATGTTACAACAGTCCATTTAATGGGAGTTCTATAGAGACAATAGCGACTACGCGTTACGAAATTCGATGCTAGGTCGACGCAGAAAGCGAATTCTAAGTGTGTAAAACAACCAAAACTTCGAGAGCACGTTTAGCGTTCCTAGCTTTTCTAAATTACCAGACATCCGTTTCAACTACATTGATCGACGTAAATATTCTTATTAGGGGTATTATCCTTCGTTTAAACCTGCGATCGCATATCGTTTTACTTTCTTTTTAATTTCAATTAACATCACACACACACACACACACATACACACACACACACACACAGAACAAACACACATACATATATATATATGTACATATCGATTTTAATTTACAATGTTTTATTTATTA
>NW_017305288.1:1771610-1774473 GCF_001594115.1 Trachymyrmex septentrionalis
AACACACATACATATATATATGTACATATCGATTTTAATTTACAATGTTTTATTTATTAAAAAATCTAAAATACACATGTTATATAAAATGTTACAATTTAAAAGTTTTTAAAAAGAATTATTTCTTTAGATTATATTTATATAGCTATACAAGAAAATAATAATAAATAATCATTTTAACGATATGCTACATCCAGGGTGCAAACAATTTGCAGCAGCAAAATCGAAATTTTTAAGAATGACAGCATTCTACACCGCACATAAGAAAAAAGACACAAAGTATAAATCTTACAATCTCAGGTCTAATTATATGATTTGATTATACAAAAATTTACATTCTTCTTTTTAAAGGCAGTTTAAGTTCACGCTGCACAATACAATATAAACATATTTTCATGTCAGTTTTTTCCTTGTCCGTTGTCTTTGCAAACATGTAATGCATGGCGTATTAGAAAACAAGGCTCGTTACAGATCCGGCGTTGTATGGAGCACAGACGTGATTGATGTAACACGATTATGTAGATGAAGAGCGAAAAGAAGAGCCCGCACGATTGTTACGACCGGATCACGCTAGTTACACGTGGCAAAACATGCGCGGGAAATAGCGTTAGTATCTATCATCGAGTGGAAAAACAAACGATGCAAGTCGTAACAAGCAGCATGCATGATAAACTTGCATTCTGCAACGAAGTACGCTACATAAAGAAAATATCTATACGACGCCGACTCTAACGAATGTATTCATAAACATTACAAAATAACAAGATCTCATTAATGACTTATGGCCGTTTTTATACGAGTACACCGTATATATATGTTACATTTGTGAATCTCGCTCCACGCGGCGTAGCATGCTGTTGCCGATCGAGCTTGGAAAACTGAACACGCTTTTGAGGTCCGACATGCAAAAAGAGTTGTATTTTGCGTCACCCAGTAGCTTATTACATGTTACCTTACATAATAAGGTGACACTCGCGGTACGAGTATGTTTGACGAGTATCGATTCACGAGCATTATACCTATATCGCCGATTGTAGCATGTATTTTTCAGCGATACGTTTCGTCTTTAGTCAATTTCGACGTTACAACGATTCCACCACATGAGCAGTTATCGTTTACTGGCAATACGATTAGACTTTCTGCGATAATCGATATGACAAAACGCTAATGTACTATGAAAAATAGTGTAAGTCTAAAAGAATATTGCTACGCATAATGGTAACGTCATAGTTAGTCGTATCAAATATTTCAGTGTTTATTGCATTCTATTTTAATTTTCCAAAAAAACTTTACCTTTTTACAAAATAATAATGTATGATTGACTCTTGCAATTCAAATATTCTTAGGCTCACTTTCTCATTTTCTCAAGATGTAAAAACATTAAACCTTTAATCCTCGAGATAATTACATCTCGATCTATTGATATCTCTGTTCAAGCAGTGATAGATCCGTTTAAACAAATATTTTTAATTATTACAGAATAAAATTAATCGATTGATTATAAGTAAAGCAGCCAATCCTAACCTTATTTAATTGTAATAATAATTTCAGAAAAATAATACTAATGATACAAATTATTAAAGAAACAAATTATTTCAACATACAATATATTCAATACATTTAAAATACAAATAAGATAAATATCGTATGGATAATTTGTAAAATTATTTTCAGTAGAATTATCAATCTTGTTACTTCTTTATATCGAATATTTTTTTAGTATAAAAAAATGTGTTGAATATTCTATTACATGTTGAATAATATTAAAAATATTGATTAAAGTATATCGTACTTAATTTTTTATATATTTGAGAAAAAAAGCTTATAGTCATTTTACCTATGAATCGATGCGACTCGTCGCATTCCGCGTGAGACCTCTGAGTTCTCGATCCACGATCACCGCATGATCCAGGATCCGACGTATCCATTATGGATTCGCCGTAAATGTAACGCCGACAAAAATTTACCAAGTACCTACTAAGTAACCCGACGACAAACAAATAATGCTTGAACAATCAAGAAAAAAATCGTTGCGCAACACGAAATGACATCCACGAGCATTCTCTTCTTGACACTCTTTCCTGCAAAGATGCACTCATCCACTTTGTATACCTATAATACGGCGAAAAAATATGCCTTATCTTTTCTTGAATTTCTTTGTAAATCATCACCGTTTAAATATGACTGCATTTTGTATATGTTGTCACAGATAACGAGATGTAGGATCTGACAAAGGGAAGCCTCTTTATCATTTGTCGACACTACGTTCATTAGCATTCCTCTTCAGACGTATGCTCCGAAACTACATCACTTACGTTGTAAACGCCGTAAGCACAGCCATCCATAAATAATGACAACTCAATCTACGCTCCTCTCTCAGCACTTTCGCTTAGTTAAATACCTGCACCGTTTTAATTGTAGTACATTTTTAAAGATGTCGATGTATTATCATTAAGCTTTCAAAATCTTGTGATTTAAAACTGTATGTCTTCATGAAACACAATTAAATGTAAGACAGAGAATATCAGTAATTTATAAAATTTATCTTTTGAATAGAAATTGAAATAATGAAATATTATATAAATGCTCCTAATTGAAGGCTTCGCAGTCGTAAATCGCGAAATTATTGCAATTATTAACGATAATATGTAAAGTTAAATTAAGTGACAAGCTATCAGACACTTTTTGTAATATATATAAATTTTTCACATTAATTAATTATCAATTATCTTTAAAAATGTAGATATTATTTTTGTTTCGGGTATACCTATAGTCGCGCGTAAAAATATGAATTTTGAAAATATCGATACGTGGATCTCGCAACATCTTGTAATTTATTCGATTCATACGTACTGACTTTTCT
>NW_017305288.1:1774573-1775448 GCF_001594115.1 Trachymyrmex septentrionalis
GCAAAAGATTCAAATCAAATTTAAAGCTACTAGCACAACGGAATAATGGGATTCCATTTAGAGAAATTAACGCAATGAAAGCTGTAAAAAGTTTTCCGCTTCGTGTCGTGCACCTATACATGTAAATTCACTGCATGCAGTACCCACTTTTTGTTTCATTACAATAATCAATTTATTGTCACGTAATAGTCAAAACACGGGCAGCACGCAATCAAGTTTCATAGCGTGATACTCTCGTTCATTCACGAACTTTGTAAAAAAAATGGATATATATATATATATATATATATGTGTGTGTGTTTGTCTGTATATAAAATTGTATAAAACAATTATTACTTTACTAATACGGAATGACATCGGGCAAAAAATGAAAATATAGAAATCTTATGATTTCTGCAAAACTGTCGATTTCACATATACACTATATTTATTTCATATTTCTCTTTTTATTTCTCCGGGAAAATTAAATTCAAAAAGTCTATACGGGGATTACGGTCTATAGTCCATTTCAGAATAGTCAGCGAGATGATACTGGGATTATTCGGCACGCACCTGAACTCTCACGCATTGAAAAAAAGCTGTTCTATCTTTGTTCGTAGTTTATTTACATTGTTCAAGAAACAAGAAGAACAAATGCGCGTATGACAAAGCTGTGTGGAAGAGTACCCACGACTTTTCAAACCGCACACATATATTCTATGCACGAAAGAGTCATTTTTCTTTTTTTCTTTTTTCTTTTGTGCACAAGCATCTCCAAATCTCCTTCCATCTCTTGTTAAAAAATTATGAATAGTAAAAAGAAAATCAACAGGCACTGCGTTTCATTCATAAGTATATATATACATATATATATATATATATATATATATATATAT
>NW_017305288.1:1775548-1781185 GCF_001594115.1 Trachymyrmex septentrionalis
TACACATATAAAATATATAGATATATAATTCACTGAGAGCAAAATATGTTTAAGAGCACCACATTAACATTCCGCTCCGTTTTTTATCACACGCAATTATATCATTTTTACAGTGCGTACACGTGCAAATTACTGGAATAAAGAAATAGACATATACTCGTAATGCACATGCATACAAAATACACATGCATACGAATACATACACTGCGCGAAACCGATATACACATGCACTTCAGCGAATATATACAAAAGATATGTAATGATAACATTGATAACGCTCTATTTCCAAATAAAACCGCCATACGTCTCTCTCGATGTACGGGCGTGGAATTCATTTTACGTCAAATTTGATCTATAAAAGTCTTCCATTCCTTCCTCGGCGTGTATTCGTCTGTGTCTATATATTCGGCCGACTAGTTACGGACATACGGGCGTACTGTGAAGCGTAATTAGTAAACAGAGAGAAGAGAAAAACGGACGGAGCCGTTCGTCGTTCTCGCCGCATTTTCGTTTAACGAACGAGAGAACAGGTCCAGCAATTTGTATTACGGCCATGAATTGGTCGATAAATCGCGAAACAAGTAACAATTTATTGAAATCCCGATATTGTTAATTAGACGTTCCTTCTATTTAACAGCAGTTTGGTCAATGAATAAATTATCTTGTTTTCAATAAAATTACTTATTATTAGAAAGAAAAATGTATACTTATACGTATATTTTGTAGAGTTGATAAAAGTTTACGTAATTCATTTTGTATGTATAATGTATTCTCGATATAAACGTATATACGAGGAAAGATTAATATTATACTTATATACATACAGTTGCTAACGCAAATAACGATCAAGATAAAATATGTACAATAACATAAAAGAAGCGATTGTGAAGGAATGATCTTTTCCCAATATAAAGGAAGATGATAAATTGAGAAGTACAACGTAACTTAAATCACATTGTTATGAAAATAAATAGAATTTTCATTCCTTTTGCATTCCTATTTCTCCTTAAGCGTATTTATTACCGCTGATATAGACTTATTTATTGGAAATGAAACAAGTTCTGTCTTACACAACGGACTTAATTGTGCCTGGAAGCGATCGGAGGACCAATTTACGCCGCCAAGAAATTTGTGCGAAATCTTCGCGATAATAATTAACGCATTAAAGCTTTTAACCACTTTGATGATAAACTATTTCCGCGCAATTTTCAGTGATTTTCTTTCTTATTTAGAGTAAAATACTTGCACATCTTCCACTACACAAATCCGATCTCCTGAGAGTAACTTTTTATAATTCGAGTTCACGATATTTTCACAAAAATATTGTGAAGATGCGACACAACACAATTAGACAGTTGGAATTAAGCGCACGTAACCGAAAAATATTATAATGTCAAAATATGATATTTATTCAAAAAGAATGATACGGAAAATGCTTCTTTCCCTTCGTATGAAAAACGACGAATAATGAAGCGAGAAAAAAAGTTCACCAAGCCCTCCACGCGTCACATAAATTTTTACGGCGGTCTGCTCATAAAAGCTAACGTAGTTAAAATTTAATGGTAAACGCGTGACAAAAGTCGTAAAAAGTGCCAGCGTTTATCTTAGCAACTATCTCTTTATCATTATTTATGAGTTACAGTAAAAAAAATTGTATAATGAATATGTACCACGGTAAATATTATTTATATATATTAGCGATGCGACGAGAACGGTATGGCGAATGAGCTCAGTCCGGAAATGATGAGAATGAAATGAAACATTTGGATCGGAAGACGGATTTGCATGGGTTTCTCTATCCGTTCACTCTTCTCGCGATAGAAAGAAAACTCTATTTGCAGTATCTAAAGATGACCCGAGTCTTTCTCACACGCTATACGCAAACATAAATGTTATCGAAGCGCGGACGGTGTCCGATAGGAATAATCGAAGGAAATCACGACGTGCTCCGTAAAAAAAATGTTTGCGAGTACAGAAAGTTAGAGAAAATGGGAGAGGCATATAAGTGAGAAAGAAAAGAATGAGAGAACATACGAACGAGGGAGAAAGATATGCTTTGTACGATATAAATATTCATAACACGCAGGTTCGCAATAGCGATAATAATTTTTGTATTTAATAAATCGACCGTATTAAGGCGTGTATATTCTACTACTCGCATAAGTTCGTTACATATATTAAAAAGAAAAAAAAATCGTAAAAAAAAGGTGGAACAAATCGACCAACGAGAAAAGGCGGAATCGTTGTAATACTGCGTAATAATGTTATAAGACGTTAAATCGATGGAAATGCGGCTGAGAATGACACTGCGTTAAATAAAATAAATTATTTTTTTTTAACACACATAATACTTCTCTCTCCGAGTGAATATCCGTACTCTTCCTTATTAAACGCTTAAAGTAAACGGATGGAGAGAAAAAGGAAGAAAATAAGGGAAGAGACGAAGGAGTAAAATGTATGTGTATGCGTGCGTGTATGCGTGTGAATGACAGCGTATAGGTGAGAGTTTGGAACGATAGAAGAAGAAAGAGGGAGAGAAAGGCGGGTAATCAAAGTATTTCAGCGATGAAAAGATATACGCAAAATGCGAGAGAAGGGCCGAATAGCTTTATTGGTCTACGTTCGCTGTACCTTGTGCTCAAATCGTGTTCTCAAATAGTGCACCAATGACGGACGATTGATCGATTTCGATATGACTATCGAAAATGCGAGATAGACCGAACGCCCGTCATGAGCGGGTATGCTACGAAGATCAAGAAACGAGAGTAAACTATGATGTATACTGACATTAAAAAAATCTATCAGTACGCTATGACTTGATTTTATAAAAAAATGATGAAAAAAGAGCTCTCAACGTCTTATTCTTTCTACCGATCTACTACTCCCGCTTAGCACGATTTTTCTTGTCACAAAAAAATTACGATCCGTAAAAAGAAACGTCGAGTCAAATGGGACCTCCGCTGAAAGGTAAGTAAATGATTTACGAAACTATTCTCATTATTGAAAGAAATTTATCGATTTACCGCAGCCACTTTAGGCTTTAATCCGTTTCGTCGATATACCGATTATATTTAATGCAGAGGGATTTACAAAAGCTTACGCAAAGCTCCTTACAGTAAAGATCTTCTAACGAAGTTTCCAACTAGTGAAACTTCCTAAGTCCGATAATTACGTGCAATGAAAACACGACGACAAATTATTGGTATTTCTCTCTCTCTTTCTCTCTCTCTCTCTCTCTCTCTCTCTCTCTCTCGCTCCCTCCCCTTCCTGTCTTTTTCCCTCTCTCTATGTAGAATTTGCATCTCGTTAATACTCGTCAATACTAAAAGTCTCGTTGTGTTTCTTAAATAAATGAGATTAAATAAAAATATGGATACCTATTTGATATTTTTGTTGCTTATAAAGTAAAGTAAAAATATGTAATAGTTAGCTGAATTCGTTACGCCTGGTATGTTGATATGAAATACTTTCTTTGCACTCTTCTCTCCTAGTATATGTCTCAATTACGCGTTTCAATTTGGTACAACCAGTTACTTTGACAATACATTGTCTTTCGTTTAGTACGCGATGAACTAATTGAAGAACTCGCGACTATACGTGTTATTTCAATCGAATCAACGACATATCGTGCAACATGATTTCATTTATTATATTCTAAAGAAAAATATTTTAAATAATTACCGATTAAAATCTATCTAATAGGTAAATTATTTGTATAAAATTTGCGATGTATATTCTTCATTTATTACAAACATGAATCACAGATCACCCGCACTGTTAAGAAAAAAGGATAGAGTCCAGTTTAAATTAAAATAAAAATAATATCTCCTCTTTTGTGTAAAAAAAATTTATAGATAAAATAATCACAATATTATAGGTTGCTTCATATAATAAAATTTTAATTTAAATCTTTGTATTATTAAAATGTTTTAATGTTACAAAATTGTTGTGTAATTAAAAATAAATACAAAATAAAAATGTAACAAAAAGTGAGAAATGTGTATATCGAAAATTTTTTACGATAATAAAAGCATTTTTCATTTCTTTTTATTACATATAAATTTATTTACTAAATTTGTTTAAAAAACGATATTTGAGCAAAAGTATTTCTTGTTATTCATAAGATCTGAGATAAACATCGTTGTAATAGATAGAGACAAATATATGACAAGTTATCTTTGCATTATTCCTTGCACATAACTCACAGTGCATGAGGTATACATAATGTCGTCTACATCATAATAATTCAGAGTCTGAATGCTGGATTCTCGTTTCGACGATGCACTCTCTGATCAATGAGTTTTCATCGTATATAAGATCACATTGTGCGTGACGCAAACATACAAAAGAACGAAGTGCTGTTGTCATCGAGATTGTAATTAATCAATATCAATGGTCAATAGTTCGCGGCAGTAGCAATCGAGAGAATTGAGTTTCGTTCATCGGAAGGAGCTGAAGTGTGAAATCGGTGTGAAATCGGGAATAATCAATTTAAGCACGCAGAGATCGCTAGAGCTCGTTACAGCTATCGCTATATTGATTGAAATTCGGTCGCACAGCTGGGAGAGAAATTCTAATTACGTGAACCCATGAATATTTTATCGTAAATTCACATTAATCATCTAGTATGCGATTTGCGATCGTTCATATGGCGTTTGAAATATTAATCAAGCAAATTACGACGTAACGAAAACTAGCCAAATGATAATCCGCATGATACGTCATGCACATGGAGAATTATATATAGCATGAAATTGATCAATACATATTTAGCAATCATTCATAATTACCGTATGTTAACAATGATCTTGAAAAATAAGAACAACTTCTTGCACGATGTAGCATTATTCTTCATTTTTTGATCAAATTTTTAACATAAGAAGAATAAAATTTAATATTAAATAAACATAACGTCCGTAAATTTCTGGGCTGTCTTAAATTTCTAGCTCTTCTCTTTTCAGAAATCTCTATTATTCATAATCATAGTAGAAAAGCTAAGATAAATGTCGCTTTGTGCACAATCGGAATCGAATTTCGTTTCTTCATTATAAATGATCTTCTAATAAAAAGGGATGTAAAGCATCTTTCCAGGTCTAACAGCTGATATTATCTTACTGTTCCTCGTTGTTGGATGGCAACTCTCGGACGAACTTTACTCGTTGTAAGTTCTCGGTGTGATCAAGTACGTAAGTAGAGGAGAATCCTATTCGACTTGAAAATTCTATCAAAGGGATTCTGATCGCCACCGCGGTCATTTGACCGAGATCGAAGATGCGAAGAGAATAGGATGCAACCAGATTACACTCCGTAGACTTCGAAGTCTATCTTTTGTCGTGGACAACTTCCGATGTCCGTCGAAAGAAAGTAAAGACATCATTCCTCTTACCACAAGTAGACACGAACGTATCGCGATGAGGGCCGGGAATATGGAAAGTTCGCAAAGTAAATTTGAGAGCGAGCTCGAGAGAAGAGAGGACAACTCGATTTTGAGTTTTAATCCAATCTCAGCGTCTCTCGAGTACCCGAACACGCCCGTTGTTGACGTTCCACACGGTATTTTATTCACTCAGTATCCCTGATCCTTCCCTACCCTCCCCCCCCTCTCTCTCTCTCTCTCTCTCTCTCTCTCTCTCTCTC
>NW_017305288.1:1781285-1782770 GCF_001594115.1 Trachymyrmex septentrionalis
TCCCCCTTTCTTCGATTCTTCATCGTTTCTTTTGCACTGCACCTTCGGTCTGCAGTTCGTCGTCGAAAGTCCGTATTCCCGATTTATAGAAACATCCTCTCTTGGGTACCTAACAGTGCAGTGGAGCAGCCATTCCGTCCGTAACTTTGATTTGTCGCCGCCGGTATCTCTCATGTGTGAAAACATGCGCGCGTCCTTTCACATTGCTCGAGAATTCCTCGCTGAATTTTATATATAAACAGCGTGATTTTACCTTCAGAATTAGTTATTTTAAGTTTTGATGTTGTCACTTAATATTGAATATTCAGAAAATGAATGAAAATGATTCCCATAATATTAATATTTTTATAGATTTTAATATAATTATATTTTCATAGATTTTGTAAAAAAAAAAAAAGAGTTGCAACCATGTAATAAAATTCAAATAATTTTTAAATTTTTAAAATATTTAGTTTTTACAACTTTGGACGGCTGCATCGAAATTATATTCTAGAAAATACCAATGGAGTTTTCACAGTTTGGAAAATTCAGTACAAAAATCCAAGAAGTTTAATACTACGATCGATAGACTAGATCTATCTTCATGCCCATATTTCTATATAACAACCTGACCTTTTCTGTTTAAACATCTTCATTCAACAGGCAAAAAAAATTTCAAGGCAGACGAGTGAATTACGCCGTTCTGTATATATTGTGCGAGCAACGGATGTCCTTGATTGGAATAACCCTGCCTGACAAGCGAATTCTTATTAAGGACAAAAGAAAATGGATGTATATATTATATCAAGCAAAAGAAAGTAGAATATCTCGTGATTCTCAAAAAGCATATAAAGCCCTACATGACGTCTTAAATCTTTCATATCGATTTATTCGGAAAGTCAAATGTAATATACTTTAACAGGAATTAATTTATTTACTTTAATGAGGATTCATTTATACATTTATTAATTAATTCACAATACATTTTTCAATTCATTGTATAATACATTATTTGCCTAGAGAAGATAATATTATTTGATTAATATATTAGTTGGTCATAGAGTGCAAACTTTGAAATGCACGTATGAATAGAACTATTCAATACTGTGTACTAAGATTTTTGCTACGTCATTCAAAGTTGTACGTATCGTCAAGGGACTTGTGCTTGTAAATTGATCTCAAAATTAATTAATTATGTAACATAAAACGTTTTTTTAAGTGAAAAATAATGAATAGGATATGATATTTATAGTAATATATATATATATACGTATATCCTTTTTAGTGATATTTATTAAGTCCTCTTTTAGTGTCATAGATAAATGAAAAAGGTCTATCGTCAGTTTCTAGATAGATTTATCAGTTAAGTAAAGAAAAAAAACATGATGAGAAAGCACCTTTCATCACATTACCAAGATGTGCGACGAAAAGAGATATCATTTACGTATAATTGGATAATGAATAGAAATTATAAATGCCACTTAGAAGAATTACTTATTACTTGTG
>NW_017305288.1:1782937-1785676 GCF_001594115.1 Trachymyrmex septentrionalis
TATATATATATATATATATACATAATGAATGAGTAATTGTATTAATGATTATATACGTCATTCATTAAGTTCAATTAAAATTGAATAAAATATTACGGCACAATATACATGAATCCGATCGTTATTTGGTTGTCTCATATACAGGATGTTTAAAAAATCATTCAGCATTTATATAAGAGATAGTATACATGATACTGAATAAAAAAGCTTTATTTAATGAACCCGAATTTAATGAGGCCGAAAGTTTAACCATTTCTGAGATATAAATAATTTCGCATATTAGTATCATAACTTATTGTCTCTTCTACGTGTTATTTACGACTTAAAAAAAAAAGATAAATTGAGATAAATAACACCGATTTGGCAGCATTACAGGATTTAATAAGGTGTTCATGCATCATGCCCATCCAATCGTAATGACTGGTGGATATCAACTTACTGATTCCCGATAAAATTTTTCATTATAAAGTAAGTATGGAAATTGAATTAGCACATTCAGAACGTAATTCGTAAACACTGAGATACATCTTCACGTCGCATGCGACACGTAGAAATCAAATAAGTCAGTTATGATACTAGCATACAGAATTATTTATATCTTAAAAGAACTGGTTGAATTTTCGACCCATGTTCACTTTATTATTCACAATTAGTATGATGTGTAGTATCACCGTATAGTTGCTGAATGGTTTTTTGAAACCACCTTGTGTAATTGTTGAATAAAAAATAGTCTTGTGAGTGGACCTTCTCGCAACAATAACAGAGGTTTAATATTAAATGTCTGCCATTATAAAGCGCGATTATAGACATAATTGAATAAAAGGAGGTCTGCAGATTACGTGGTGTTTGTGCTGGCCTCTCGATGCGCTATACTTTTTATCTGAGCCTATTATAACCCTTTATCGAACGAGTTACCATATATGCTAACGATGTTTAATTAGTGTCACTACCAGACAACGTTTCTCGGAATTTGGACTACTGTATGAGTATATGATATTAAATGTTACAATTACGATACGGAACGTGTTGAATTCTAATGGAATTTTCAAATTAAAAGGCATTGCGAAGAAGAGAGATATCAAGTTATCGAAAGAAATTATCAGATGGAGATACAACATTATAAACTCGATTATATCAAGCAATATTATATTTCAAAAATTTGTAGAGTTGCTATTCACAATTTTTATATGAACAAAAAGATATAATTTCTTATGAAATAACGGGGAAACTATAATGCGCTTTTTAAATCACTAACGTCCTTATTGATCCTTTGATCGCTCGAGAATCATTATTGTATAATAATACACATGTGTTATAAGCTATTTATCTCAACAGTAACTATTGTAACATCTTTCAATCTCTATTGTTCAATCTAATGATTTATTACTTTTAAAGGATAAAAAAAAATTTATTTCGCCAAACATTATCACTTTACTTTTATATCGATCTATGCCGTTCGCGCATGCGCGCGACATGCTATTATGCAATATATTTTTACTCGAAGATTTTTTTACGTTAATATTAAACTACACTATATTAAACTAACAGTTACAGTTTTCATTTGATGATGCACTCGAGACTCATTATGGAGATAATAATGTAAACTGTCATTTGTGTAACATAAAAACTTATGAATATGGCAATTATAGTAAATATGATAAGAATGTAACAGAATAAACACCCTCTCTAATAATAAACGTTTATATATATAAAATATATTAAACATTTCTATATCACATATATAAATATTTGTAGATAGTAAAATATTTTTCTCACAGTCAGTATCAAAGTGTCAATAACTCTGTCATACAGAACTGTTTATAAATCATACATAACTGATTAAAACTTAAATTAGTTTAATAGATTGAATCTCAGTTATGTGAATAGAGACAACGAAGTTTTAGTTTCCATTAAATTACACATACGCTCCTTCAGCAAATATTAATTTGAAACTTAATTAATTATTAAGACGTCTTATATTAAAAAATAAATTACATAGACATATCTTACAATCAATCATTTGTTTTATTATATTTTTAACCTATTTTATTCATTATATATTAACACGCATTTATTATAATTCCCACGGTATTGATTTTGTTAATAAAAGATATTATATTTACATTTTAAATAATAATTAAAATATAGCATTACCTATATGTGCATTGTCAGCACATATTATGATATCTCGTTAAAAATATTCCGTATAAATAGGTCATTAGAATGCATCAAGGAAAGAATTTTTAACGGGCTGAGCGGTTACAGCCATTGGCGTGGCGTTGCCATAAAATGTCAGAAAGTAATAAAAAAAATCTTAACTGCCCGCGGTCACCATAAAATATGATCTCAATTGAATCAAATCAATATATACGGTTGTGATTTTATTCGAATTGAATAAAAATATTATAACGATAAGTTGATACTGTACTAAGGTTATACTAAGATGAAAATATTATAGCGATAGATTTTTACGATATATTGTTTACGTATTGTGTACAATACGAACGCATTGTTATTAATAATTATATATGTTATTACGGATACGTCACTAATTTCCAAGATATATTTATCGAAAGTTTCATAAAGCGACGATCCACTTGAAAAATTCGCTCGGTAAACAAAATGGCATTAAGTGTGTCGGTAAACCCGACTATATTTTGAAGCCGTAGCAATGATCGATCACTGCGATGCCGTCACACCGCAGGTGCAAAATTGTTTGCACGAAGGAATCGGAGAATA
>NW_017305288.1:1785776-1797899 GCF_001594115.1 Trachymyrmex septentrionalis
CGCATTGTTGCTTTTTTTTCCATTTCATACATTTTGTCGATCAACCGCAGTAGATCTAGTTTGATCTTCTTTTCAATTTTTTGTGGTTCGCCAATAGCAACAATAAATAAAAAAAAAATTATCGTTATTGCTGATGCATTTATTGAATATCAGGATGAGTTGGATTTTACCAATTTTCAAAGAAGCTTTACTCGATATTTGGTAAAAGTTTTTCTTTCTTTGTATTTCCTTGCTCTCTTCTCGCTTTCATATTTTATTTCCTTTATTTACATAGGAATACAAAATTCAATTGAGCAACAAAGCAACAAATATGATAAATTCGAAGATATGTGCACATGATAAAAAAACTAGCATTTATTAAAATACATTAAGTTTAACACATAAGATTTGTCTTTTATTCCTGTACTAGATTGAAATAGAACTCTCTTTCTTGCTTTCGCCAAATATCAAACATATACCTATTTCACTTTAAGTTCTAAAAGTATACAGATACTACTAGTTCAGTCATAGAAAACAGACCTATAAATTCGTTCTGATTTGCAATTATCTCGTCAGATAAAATGCTCGTCAGACAAATATTATGATATATGTTCAAGAAGATAGTAAGAAACAAAAACAACATGTGCATCGAATTTCAATATGCAATATGCATTCAACATAGTATTTTATCAGCCCGTTATATTCGTGTACTAATACAGGACTTTGTGAAGGGTCGACCAAAGCACAAAGATGCCAAAAAATTGAAATAGTAGGTAATCTTTAAACACACAGGTTTGTACAATCCTGTTACTTTGAAATCGCAAATAATACGTAACTGTTGTAAAAAGAATGGCAACGAAAAGTTTATCGATACACGTGTTCCAAATATCATCACGACATATGATAGATTTTAACGTACGTTTGTTCTTTGTAACTAGTATACACTTATGCATTTAAAAGGAAATAGATATATATTTAACGTTTGACGAAAGCAAGAAAAAAGTTCAGTCTAGTGCAGTAATAAAGAACAGAGAGATCATGTAAACATTGTAATACTTGCATTGATTGAATTACGAAAATAGCAAAAGCAAGTTAAAAATTAACAAAAAGTATTCGTATTTATACATGCAGTTGTATTTTGCAGATGTAATGATTATCTTTTAAAATTGTAATTAGATCGAAAAATAATGATTTACTGCTTTTGTGCGTGCGTGCGCGCGTGCGTCACATCTTAATTATTTTATCGTAAATTTTTTTTTATCTTATATTCCATTTTTCAGAAAATGTTTTAAAATATTGTATTATCATGACAAACGTGACATTTTTGTATTCTACTTCATTAATATTAAATTGTCTTGCCATCGTAATATTATTGTATTGTCATAAAAAATATGACAATGGAAAAATTAGGTACGTGAAAAAAAGAAACAATTCAAATATCACAATAATTCAAAAATCATAAAGTTAGAAAAATTGATAACAGGATTTTACGACGGATAACGTTAAATTTACGTAAACAGAATTATTTGCGCATGTTAATATGTTTTGACATTACTCATTTCCGAAATAACTTCTACATAACATTTTCTGCATATCTTCCACTCAGATTGGCTGTTGTCCCATGAAGTAAATCACCAAAACGACAATTTAATCCTGCTATTCTATTATGGTATCGAACACTCGTTAACGAAATGACAAGTTAAATTTCGCGAAAATCACATGTTACAAGAGAATCATAAACTTATAGACGATGTTCTTCCATTTAGCCCATATAAGAGCTTGAGGGCTTAAAAGCAATGTTCTTATCGTTTTCTTAACACTTTCCATAAAGTTACTTTTCTATATCTTAATTGCGAAACACTTACAAAAAATTTAAAAAATTTTTTTAAATATTTTTTAAAAGTTTTAAAAATAGTTGAATTATTCGACAATATCAAAAATAGATTCAACCATTATAACAAACGATATTTTATTACATGGTAATAAATGTCATGTTAAGTATTTCAATCATGCCAGCCTTAACATGAAAATTATTGAGAAAATTAGTTAAAAAATTAGTTAGAGAAAATTAGATATTTATCACTTTTGTGTAGCGTGTTGCGTATATACCAACTACAGATGCAAACAGACAAATAAAATTGAATGCCTTGCAATTAAAAATCCGACAACCGCTTGATGGATTTCGTTTAACGGATTTTCCTTTAGATTATTGCAGTGACATAATCAATCGCAAATATGAAATTGCAAATTCTCATTAGCAATCATTTATTTATATAAACTTAGACTCGATATTTGCTTCCATCTACTAAAGTAATTGAAAATTAGCGAAATAAAAAGAAATTCATTCCGTAAATAATATAATATATCTGTGTAAAATCTTTTTAAAATTGTATTTTTAATGTTCACCAAAATAAAAATCTTTTAATTTATCCTTTAATTTTAAAGGCATTCTTACACACACACACACACACACAAAAAAAAAAAAAAAATTTATCTTTCGCTTCAAAATAAGTTTCAGTTTCAGCGATGACCTCCTTATTTGAGCCAAATCTTTTTCCCTGGAGCATTTTTTTAAGATCAGCAAAGAGCCAGTAGTCACTGGGGGCTAAATCTGGCGAGTATGGGGGGTGGGGAAGCAGATCAAAGCCCAATTCGTTCAATTTTGCCATTGTTTTCATCGACTTGTGGCAGGGTGCATTGTCTTGGTGAAAAAGGATTTTTTAAACAAACTACAAAACGACTTTACTCTAACCTCGATAACTCAGCTGTTTCTAGTCCGATCGACTTAAAATTTTGACACGTTTCAAGCAAAGGTTAGTACTCTAGAAAGACGTGGTTACTGGTTTACTACGAGCGCCATTTCTGGGTTAGTCTCGGGACTTATTGATCCATGTGTTATATATATAAAATAAAAGCAAAATAATTTGATCCAATTCGTTGTAACATTGCTTATAACAAATGATTAATATAATTGTTATTAAATCCTTTCCATAATTTTTATTCAAAGTGCATATTCAGAGTTCCATAAATAATCCATACGTAATACGATAGAAAAGAGTATCATGCTTACGATTTTTACGCTCATGTTAATGCGCAGTTTCGATAATGACACTTACTGTGAAAAATATCTAAGGAAATAAAGTTGCGTTTATAGTGATTGAAGAAAGAGCTCGCCGATGTCGCTTAGGAGCATGTTCCACAACTGTAGAATGTCTTACAATTACTAGATATTTCTTCACTACAAATTCTTTAGATGATTTTAACACTTCTTTTTTTAAAATATTGAAGCGCCTCATATAGTATTTAATTAATAATTAAAGATAAAGACCGTTGTTGAATTAAATTTTATTGAAAAATTACATTAGAACATTATCACAATATTATTCAATTAAAAATAAATTTTATTTTAATAGGACTTTGATTTAAAGTTTATTTAAAAAGAAGTAAGGATACAGATAACCATAGAAATTGTGGTTAAAAGATCATCCAATGATTATAAAATACTCTGTATACCATATGCAATATCGTGCAATGCCGTATACCGTCGTTTAACGGGATTTTGTATGATATGGTGAGTAAAAATAGCTCAGGAAATGAGTTTCTAATCAGGACCTTATATCATGCGCTTACTTTGCGTGCCGCCTCTACGCCTAATTTAAAAAAGGAGTGGAAAATCGAAATTAAACAGAGAGTTCTTTACCAGTTACCCTACACACCGAATCAAATCGACTCATTTTACGGCGCCTTAATCTCCGTGACGTTAACGATTATGATGAGTGTAACGAGCTAGATCGACAGAAAATCCGATTCGCCTTGATTTCAATTTACACTCTATTATCTTTGCCTCCCACTGTTCCGGTCATATTCGGCCTTCTCTAGCCCGCCTCTTCTCTCTCATTTTCTACGCTTTATATGCGCCAACAAGAACGCCTTTCCCCGACGATGGGATATTTCCCTGGTTCGATATCGCTTATAATGCCGCCGGCTATTATGAATATTATTCTATTAACGTGGCCTTATCTTGAAAGAGAAACCGGAAACTAATTAAAATTACTTCAGCTTCATACTCGGAACTAATATTTAGTGCACATATTGCAATATATTCTCATGTTATCTTTAATATTGATTTATAACGGTTTTACATTGATTCATAACGAGTTTTTGCTTATACATAAAACAATGAAACTTTATCATCAACATTAAAAATGTTTTAAACATAAAAATGTTTTAAAACATATGACATAAATTCTGCACATTTTGAGTCATTCTAATGTTATTATACTTTTTCCTCCTGTTAAAAATTTAATGAACGTTGGATGAGAATACTATAGCGTTTAATAATAAATATTGCTTGCCAAGAACGTTTATTTAGTAAAAATGGAATGCATGGAAATACACTGGTGCTGCAATAATAAAGAGCTGATAGAATGGATAAAATGTTGCAAAATATTTTCGAAAATATTTACAAAAGATGTATATATAATACAATTTTTTTTCAAATTTTTTGCAATTTCTATTATAAATTTTCTTGTGAAATATTATATTACGCGTCTTTATTTCATACACTAGATTTACACTTTAAAAAAGATAACACAAAAATAGATAGCAGATTAAAAGAATTTCTGCAATCGTGCCTCTTATAATCAATTTTTTCTAAAAAATGAAATACTATAAGTATACATTTTGAATACTAATATAAACATGAATCATGAAATGTCACGATAAATATAATTGCGCGATATAATAAATTCATCGTTCACGATAAATACAATATAATTGCGCGATATAATAAATTCATCGATCACGTTTGCAAAAAGAAACACAAAATCGACATCGACTTAAGCTCTGTAAAGCTTTCGATATCATAATTTTTATCGCGTTAAAATTTTATGAAATAACATACATAGACTGCACAAGGAATATAGAAAAACTGGTGTGCAAGTGCTAAAAATAGATTTATATCTGCATTTAAGCCATTACCTTATACAATAGCATATTTTTAAGGAACTGTTTAAAATGTCAAAGCGTTTAAAGTTGTTAAGATTTGAAATTAAAAAAAAACACAAGTAGAATCAAATTATATAAAATTGCAAAATGGGATTGATTATATTTATAAAATGTTCAAATCGCGAATTTAAAATTCTATGAAGCGCAATAAAATCTGTTTATCAAAAATTCAAATTTGCTAACTAAAATTGTAATATTTTTTTATAAGAAAATAATTCATTTAATTTTGTATACTATAAAAATATCTAGGCGAATCCTGGACATTGAAAACTTATGCAAAAACAATTATTGCTTTTATCTATCGACATGAAACATTTTTCTTGCACTACACGAATACAGTACTCATGGTTTATAATCTCGTGAAAGCCGCGATCATTTGAAAAGATTTATCTAACAATAACATCACGCACAGTATTTTTACATTATGCTTTTTTTCCACTTTTCTTTCATTCACATAAAAATATTTCTCAGATTATTCTGTGCTTAAAAAAAAGAAAGTTTCTTTTTTATATCATCATTGTTACCGTAATACATCATTATTATTATTATTGTTATGCAGAGTACGAATAATAAGACTGATACATTACGTATTAAATAATGAGATTAATTTTTTGTTAATGCAATGTATTTAATTTTGCAATATTTTATAATATTTTTTATTATTATATTAATTTTATATTCCTTTACTCTTAGAAGCTAATTTTATATAATTGCATATAATTGCCCATGAGTAATGTAATCTAATTAATTACTTGATAAATCATAATTTTAATAATAAATTTACGAGTAAAACACAAGAAAAATTAGTTATAAAGCAACAGTATGCTCTAACTCATGGTAAATCCAAGATTTGTAACTCCCGTCATTATCTTGTCTTTCGCTAGAAAGTTGAAATTACATCTCAGATCTGGCAAATCCTTCTTCTTTCCTGCCTTCTTTCCAGGGAACTGACAAAATTCAGTACAAAGCTATTTATCTGTAAACGTCGCCAAGAAGCTATATATCATTTATTCTAGAACTTTTAAAATAATTTAAATTTCTGTCGACAAGTAAGTCTAAATTTAGTGTGTTTTCTTTCTCTTCAATTATTTAAGAGAGTAATGTAATAATGTAAAACAATAAAAAAAATAGTTATCTTTATTAAGAGAAATATTTCATGTTCCATACTGATAATAATTAAATCAAGATTCAGTCTCGGCACGTTATTTTTAATTAAACAAACAGAGACAACAGAGAACGACAAAATGACTTTTAATGCACTCGTTATAAGAGCCGTCACAATTTCGCGAACTTGCTTACTCTTAACACGTCTTGCAATAAAAGTACATGGCGTACTTTCAGGTACAGACCTGCAGTTAGCTTTCTTATTACAATTTTGGGATACCAGAACGACACATTTACTACGGCAAAGAAGCACTTTCATGCGCTTTCCTCGCTTCCGACACTTAACGTTGTGGATTCTGGATTATGGTTGTTTCATGAATCCTCCCCCAAGGTTTTCAACCGTACTAACCAACTGAGACAGAACGTTCCAACTGTTTTGCGTTTATGCGCGTTGTTCAAGAACTTCTTAGCGCTTGCTGGAGCATTTAATAATCATTATTTCGTCCTTCATGGAGAAATGCTAAAAGTGCAGCTACCGAGCTTTTTACGCCTTAAAATTTATTTATATATTTCAAAAAGAAGAGAGAGAGAGAGAGAGAGAGAGAGAGGACAAGAGCTTATGAATCAAATTATTTTCTCTTTAACAGAAACGTGATAATAATATTATTCATATTTATATCACTAATGTGTGCATAGTAATTATAAAAAGAAATATTTTTTCACAGCCATAAATAATAAGTATAAAAATAATAAATAATACACTGATACAACTAGACCCAATTATTATATACAACTTTTAAAAAACTTTTTATATAATATATGTTACACTTAACAAAATACAATAATTATATAGAGGTAATGTAAAAATAAAATATAAATACAATGTAAAATAAAATATATTAAACTTTTTGTACAAGTTACGTACAATGCAATTTATTGCGCAATACTATTTTAATATTTAGATCTTTCTTTGAAATAATGTATTTAGTTCTGAAGAAACTTCCAATTACAAATAGAGAAGCAGAATACGAATATTAGAGAGAAGCAACGTGACGATGTTGCAAATTTTCTTACCTAATTCGCAAATTGCACAAACGTGGAAATTATTCGCGATCCGCAAGATATCATATTGGCAAACAAAGGAAATCAAATCGAGTTAAATTGGCAATTCTGAATGACAACTACATCGATTTTTATCGAAAAGGGACGAGTATAAAATCTCAATACAAAGCTCACGTTGCTTTTCAATATAATAACAGTGCAAAATGATTTAAAAGAAACCAATATTTATATATTGAATTTGAATATTATTCTTTCAACTCTGATTAACAGGAAAATTCTATCTAGCAAAGATGTAGCTAAAACTTTAAAACAAAAGAATTTTGCCGAAACCGATAAAAATTTATGTATCTGCAATAAAAATACAATTAGATGTTCTTTTCAATTTTTCGATTCAATTTACTCTTTGTAATTTTCTTTAGATCAAGTAAAATTAAGTTACTAAAAAATGCTCTTCGGATATTCAATCAGAAGACATTAGATATTCCGCCATACATGAATGAATAAAGTATGAGTAAGAAAGCATCGCGCGTAGCTGAAATTTTGTATTTATTATTCTCTTGACGCACTTTGCATATCGGGACGCTGCATAAAGCGAAGCTTGGGATCCCATGCAAGTTCCCTCATCTAGTCATCAATTTCTTGAAAAAGATGATGGATAGAACATAGTTTTTCTGATATTGGTTAAAGGTTGCCAAGAATTATAGCTTACGCTACATACCACACACACACACACACGCGCGCGCGCGCGCGCGCGCACGATAAGCTCTTTCTGACAATGCAATGCAAAGCATGCATCAAGATTAATAGCTGCGTGTCAACTTCATTTGTAAATCGTTGTTTCCCATTTGATGCATATTTTCTAATTTTTTTTTCATTCTCCGTCGAATTATAAATCATTTCTCTTGATCCATGTAGCTCTGACTCGACACAAATAATATTACGAAAGCCTATCCTGGCCAATTCCTTCAACATTTTTTTTTCAGCTTATCATTGTCTTCTATACAGTATTTTACATTACAGTATTTTCGTTAAAATAATTAAAAAATATATATTTTTTACAATAAAATCATAATGGACTGCCCTTTTGCAGTAGGCAGTAAAAATCTAGTGTCTCATTCTTCTTATTCACGTTTTAAAATAATCATTCGCAGTGTCACTATCTTTCTTCTATACAGTTCTATTTTTTAAAGAATTTTATATTCAAAATTTTAATTACGCAAAACAACACGTATGAGTGTACAATACGTAACGCATAAATATCTTTTTACGTATATATAGTATAAAAATCGATGTAATTTCGTTTTCATATATTTTTTTCACAATATAATAAAGTAAAGCTTATATTTTACGTTGTCTTTTTTCAGAATGTCATTAATCAATTCAATCTTTATAGGAAAAAAAAATAGGATATCAGATATATTTATATTTGGATTATTACTTCATTTGATTTTTTAGAAAAAGAAGAGGAAAGAAAATGAAAATAAAAGAAAGGAAGAAAAAAAGATGAGAGTATTATACAAATTTATTTTGATTTGTATTGCATAAAATGAAATCTGAATCCTAAAAAATTCCTATATCTTCAACAAAAATCTATTTGTGAAAACCGCATTATTTCTCGAACTTTTGTTTCTTGAGTAATACTCACATCGTTGATGTAAAGTTATCACATAAAGAAAGTTAAATCAGCATTTGCTTTGAATCTTTGACTGAGCGATTATTTCCATCACTATCGTACTTCATAATCAAGTTAATAAAGTTTGCAAGATTATTTAATAGCGGAACATCGGTGGCTCGATGTACGTCGCGACGGGATAGTAAATCTACAAGGAAAGTACTAAAGTTTCCAGTCGTATGTTATGCGAAACATCCACGCCCCCATTAAATATTTCTTTGTTAGACTCTAGGGAAACTTTCTAGCAAAGAATGAGAATATTTCATAACGCTGCTCGTCTTGACTCGACACAATCGTAATTTCCAGCTTAATCTTAATTTCTGACGCACCTGCTCATGCGACCATTTCATTTATTTGAAAATTTACATATGTCTTGCTCGTATTCACAGAGACTCGAATTCCACTAAAATTTATGATATCCTCATAACATATAAAGAATATAATAGTTACAGTTAAAAGCTTTGGAATTCTATTCAAGTTTCTCCTATTATATTCATCCTACTCTCATATTATGAGAGGTACAGCATTTATAAATATTTGCCAATTTATACATTTATTTTAATTGTAAATTATAAAAAATTATTAAAACCATATATGTGTATGTGTGATTCTAAATTATTCAATCTATTATAAATTAATAATATTTTATTTAAAAACATCAATAAGGTAAATGATAAATAACAGAATATAAATATATAATACATATATAAAAACAAATCAACTTTGAATTAAAAATACCAAGAAAATAAACAAAAACAGAAAAATTATAGTTCTATTTATTATGTACAGCTGGATCATCGATTCAATGCGCAATTAAAACCAATCTAAAATAGTTGGTAAAAGGAACAATAGGAGAGAAATATCTTTGAAATAAAATATAGCGAAAATATTAATTTAAAAAAGCCAGATATAAAAATATCTAAGTAATATTATGTATTGTTTTCGAAATATTGATAATATTAACTTAAAATCATTATTTTAAAGAAACCATTCTTTCTTTGGAATGTATCGCATGTTTTATAAAGTCCGTCTCCGCAGCAGAATCTAACCGTTATACAAATGAAATTGCGCCAAGCCGCGAAGATTTATGCATTCCCTCTGTGTGGCCCGTTCAAGAAATATGCATTTAGCGTAAGTACCTGCAACTTCATTCTCTCAGACGTGAGTTATGTTTTTAAGCATACAAGTAGTAACGTTTATCATAATACCATGCGCGAGAAACGCATTCAAACGTATCCGTTTTCAATGAATTATCGTTATTTTGTAAGTTAAATGAGTCTTACATGCAATTGATATATTTCTTTATCTCTTAAAATATGTGTAGTATGGACAGAATTGTTATAAATAATAAATATTAGTGTTTTATACACACACACACGCGCGCGCGCGCACACACATATAAATTTCTAAGTATACTGATTGTTCTCAAAATTGCATGTAGAGGGTGTTCTGAATTTAAATGATAAAATTTAAAGAATCGATGAACTACGAAAAAAAGTCCTTTAGAGGTATACTCGTTTTTGCTTTGTTTTGAAGAAAATCACAAAAAAAAGACGAAGTAGTTTTCATTTTTCTACTTATTTATTACTTATTCATTTATTGTTTAAAATGTTGGCCTCTTGCAGCAATGCACGCATTGCATGCGGACAGCTCATGTTGCAGCCAAACAGTGATCTAGTGAACGTAATTCTTATTCTGTCTGGAAATCGGTGCAAATACTCTCGCACTGTCTCTGAAGCATTATTGAAGTCGAAAACAATAATATCCCAAAAATTGTGTTTTGTCCTTTTTTATGATTTTCTTCAAAACGAAGCGAAAACAATCATATCTTTAAAGGACTTTTTTTCTTAGTTTATCGATTCTCTACACGCTCCCAAAGTTTTTATAATTAATTAATATTTATATAACCTAATTACTCGCTATAATTAGTTTAATGTCTCCGGCCATGCTCTCTAACGATCTAATCTTAAAAATGTTTATACATATACAATATATGATAGAAAATCACGAATAAAATAAACATAGATTTCAACAATTCTAAATTCTCTCTAAATAAAATAACTAACAAATACGAGAAAAATTAGTGAACATTACACCCGTTGAAATGAAGAAGAGAAAAAGCTACTTCTGTTCGTTGATTTGTACGTTTTACTGCATTTCACAACCACCAACAACTCTGTGATTGCGAGTTTAATCGGAAGTTTTCCATGATCACTTTCGTACACTTCCGGCGCGATGCGGTGGTAGCTTGTTTAAAAAAGACCGTAACAAAAATACCTTTGTTACTGCAAACGCCCGCGCCGCTAATCTGTTGCACGAGCAATTCCATTAGCATGTCGTTAGCGCATTACTGTACGTGAAACAAGAGTAAAGGCGCATAGTAACGGGTATAAAAACGTTTCCGTCTGAATACGAACTAAATTAATGTTGTTAACGCCATTAGCTGATAACGTATCATCACAGCTGTATTTCGAGTATTTGATTCCGTGTAATTATCCCTTGTGATCTATGCTACACCACTCTCTGTTAAATAACATTGCACATTCATAAGCGCGGGGAGACATACTGCTTCGTCGCGAATGTGATATAATCGTGCACGCGTGCACTCGAAGTAAAACGTCTTTTAGCTGACCGTTGTTTTTGTCCGAATATTTTTACGACAGGGAAAATTGGATGTTTAAGCCGATTTTGCCGTTATCAATCCTTCGTAATATATTGCGATCCGGTTATTGGCTCTTAACGGTTATCGAGTTTATCAATTAAAACGACTAAGCCATTCATAAACAGTCGTTGATGCAAAGGATTATATCAACAACATCGATATACGAAATTTTATAACATGAAACTCTAATGAGTGCATATTTTTATCGAAATGTAAAATCCTTATATACAACGATACTTTATTTCGGCAAAATACACTGATAAAAAATTAAATGAGCCAGTGTTTATAGTTTATATGGAGTTAATTAACTATTAAAAGCATATTTATACATAATTGAAAATCCCATTAATCCGTCCATTTAATCTACATTTTCAAAAGGCGTAGGTATATATTAGCTAAACATTCAAATTATATTATAAATAATATATGATGTATTAAAACAAATTGAGCATAGTAAGCAAATGTGCATCACATAATAATAAATTTCCTCGAAAATATTTCCATATAATTAGATAAACAAAAAAATTTTAAACGTAAAAAGTATAAATGTATAGCATTAATTTACATTTATATATTCTTACGCACACGCACGCATCCACAATTATATATAGAAAAATATACACACACATATATGTGT
>NW_017305288.1:1798096-1799024 GCF_001594115.1 Trachymyrmex septentrionalis
TTTATGTTATTTGATATTTTAAATGCTAAAAGAGAATATTAGTACAAAATTACAAAATATGATAATTTTATATTATTAGATCTGACACGTGTCCATTTTACAATTTTGTTTTAACTATCCGTACAGTATAAGTTTTCCTCTTGAATATGCGGTGATATATGCAACTCGTACAAATTTTGCTTTGCATAATTTCATTTCAATTTTGGATCACTTCTGAATATAAAAAAACAAGTTATACTTGAATAATATACGCGAATCGAATATCGTGGATTATTTTACTAGATTATTTTACCGCATAATCCGAAAATCAGAAAACCCACAACGTGAACGCATCCCGGTCGTTATTGCGTATTCCAACCCGCGCCGAATCTAATTGCAAATCGCTTGCGTGTAATGGCTCGGAAGCCAAAGCTGTAGCGGTCTATCGATTACCATGGGTTTCCAGTCACCATTAGAGTCGATTACAACAGGCTTGTTCCTAGTTTCGCTAATGTCGAGATTATAACGTCAGAGAGAATAAATTATAATATAAAACTCTTTAAGTACTAATTGTTTGGAATATAACAAAAAATCATCTGGTTAATATTAGAATAAAAATAAATCCTAATTTTTACTTTCTAATATTCAAATATATAATTATTTCTAAAATTCCTAATTACAATTCTCACATACATTATTTTTCGTAGCTTATATGCACACACAAATATGATTTTACTATATAAAATGTAATTGTTACATGCACACTGAGCAAAATTTTATCGAATTAAAAAGTAGTAATCAATAATTCAATCAGTTAAATACTTTTTTATATACATTTTCTAATATTTATAATAGATTTGTATGCATATATAAAAGCTATGGAGAGAGAGAGAGAGAGAGAGAGAGAGAGAGAGAGAGAGAGAGAGAGAGAGGGGCTGTGATGACTACC
>NW_017305288.1:1799124-1800533 GCF_001594115.1 Trachymyrmex septentrionalis
AACTAATCGTGTTTTTTGTTTAATGAATGATAAAGGTAGAGTAAAGGAATAATGCACTTCCCGAACCGTAATCAAATTATATATGAAATTTTAAGGTTCGTTTTATTTGGTGACATGACACATGTTGTGACAATTAGTATCGTTCGTTTTTGTTACTCACTTGAATGTCGAAGAAAACAGAATAATGCAGTTGTATCGACTTGAATCACTAAATGGAAAAAGTATCCCTCATTTACTTTTCTCTAAAATGTTATGGGCACATTCCTGCCCATTCAAAATAAAAGAGAAAGTATAATGTATATAATATATAATACTATATATACAATAACAAATTTTAGCAACGCTTATGTATGCTTCTTTGCCTACAAAATTGCGATAAGCAAAATTTATAAATTTTAATTGAAATCGACAAAATTGATTTTAACTTTTATGCATAAAAAAATTAAAATTATACAGTAATATTATTTATATCAATTTGTCACATTATTTTATGGGAATAAAAATCCTTTAGAATGTTAAATGATATATATATTTTTCATATTTTATATTTATACTCCTTTAAATAAAATTTATTTGCTATAAAATTCCTACAAAATATGCCCACAGTTAATTTATGTTTGCAAATTTATGATGAATAATACATATATGCGTTTATAACGCAAATTTTCAACAAGTTAATAAACGTAGTTCAAATGCCATTATTATAATTAATACACGCGTGCATTTTATTATTTTATCATGGAAAAGTTTCTTTATATTACATTTTATGTACCATTCGTTGACAGACTCGTCAACGTGTTATTCGTTAATAAGTCATCGTCTAATTAGTCGACAATAGCATTGTTCACGTCATTCGTGTGAATTTCATCTATATAGCTTGTTCTATACATAGAACATTTTATTAGGCAGGGATTCGCGGTAGGCGTTGAACCGCGAGTGCCTTGAAGATTCTCGACACGCTCATGTCGAAACGACGTGACCCTCGGTGAGCAAATTGTAGGTTTTCAGAGTTACTTGACCTGAAACAAGCTGCATTAGTGAACTAAAACTTCCTTATTTCTCATACCAGCAATCTTTTTCACACTAATGGTGCAGATAATGTTGATTAATTATATAAAATGAACATTTCTTGGAAGCGTATTACAATTAATATTTGTAATTGTAATAAATGATGACTGCTCAAAAAGAGAAAAGAAAGACATAATAGCATTTTATTATAGGAAATAAATAGAAATGTATTCCAAATTTCAGACAGTTTTTACATTTTCCCGAAGAGATGTGTTTTTTAGAAACACGTACTCAAAATTATTTTTTTTTTCATATTTGTCATTATATAAATTCTAATATATCACAAAATAAATAAAATTATCGATTTAAAGAGATATATATATATATATATTGTATATATA
>NW_017305288.1:1800633-1801993 GCF_001594115.1 Trachymyrmex septentrionalis
TGCAGGAATAGATTTTATGTTTTTCACTTATAAAATAATTAACTTATAAAATGATTAACTCCTATTTTTTGTCGTTATTTTTAACCTTTTTTATAAAAATTTATGTTTTATTATATATCAAAATAATAATAATTTATAAACTTCATGAAAGACGTAGAAAATCCTTTTGTTTTTATCGTAAAACCAATGTAAAACAATGATGTAGCATTGGAACTATATTTCATCGCCTTTGTCATTTATATCATCATTAAGTTTCAATTTGTCGATTGTTCATTTGTAAGAAGACATTATAGTATTTCCAATTTTCTCATGGCTCATTTCACGACGAGAACCCGATGGTGCTTGTCGAGCTTGCATTAAACCACAAGAGTTCGATGGTAAAGTGACACGCTGATTGTAGAGAAGAGATTTATCGACTAGAGGATAGGCTATGAATTCTAATAGCGTTCTTCTTAAAGTCCTCGAAAATCCTAATTTATTATTCATACACCAACAAGTTTGTAGATCAGTAATAGGAAGAGCAACTCAGATAAGTTGATAAAAAACGAAGGAGATACACAATGAAAATGTTAAAACACACCAATAACACTAAAATCGAAAAAGATGAATAGTTTACTCTTATTCTCTTAAAACGATAGTAGATAGAATGCTCAGAAGTACACAGAAAACGTCGCAGCAAAAGAACGGGATGAGATACGAGAATGTACTCTCGGGATCCGCTTTAGACGGGAAACGTCGGTCAGTCTTTGTTCACCTGTCTATCCTTTCCAGATAAAACGTGCTGTGATTACAGTGCGAGGAGAAAAGGCTGACACGAGTCTGCTCGATTTTCCCCGGAGACTCCTTTAATAATTAATTCTCTTTTCTCCTGACATTTCGCAATATATTGAAATAATGATTGTTTTATGCTATTATTCTTATATCTTGTATTAATAACAATTTAGATTAATACATATTTTACAAAAATATTAGACAAATGCATCATTTGTAGTGAATCCTTATTTATCAGATATTAGAAAAGCTAAGACTTTATTTCTAATATTGATTTGATATATAATACAATGAAAAAAAAATCTTAATTTCAAAAAATATTTCTTTGCTCGTATTAAAAAAAATTATTTCTTTGGATCAATGAAAATTTCTTTGGAAATAAAATATTGTACAATATATAATATATTAAATATAAATTATAATATGTATTGAATATTAACATTTCTGTAGCAAATAAAATTTTTTTTAAATACCTCTGTATATCGTATATTTAGATAGTAATAGTACACAAATTTACGATGTTTATTATTTTACACACATAACGTAAATCGATTCAACATGTTTGGCAAGCCATAACTTTCGTAAAAAG
>NW_017305288.1:1802093-1805581 GCF_001594115.1 Trachymyrmex septentrionalis
CAAGCTGTGAAGCTTAAATAATATAGTAGCGCGTATACAAGAAAAACATTTTCCTTAATGTAGTCGGACGTTTGATTACACAAAGTGGAATAATCCCGCTTTAATCCAAGACTTACTATGGAGCGACTTCAGGATCGGCTTCCGTTTCCCCTTTTCGCTTAAATTTCAATGAACCGAGAGAGAGAGAGAGAGAGAGAGAGAGAGAGAGAGAGAGAATAAATCACTGCGCATAGAACCAACAGAATTTTAGCTAAAGCAAATGCACTGAAATCTAACCCCAGCGTATAAACAACTTGCGATCTCCACCGTGACTATCGCCACACTCCACGAATGCAACGAGGTTAATCCGAGGCAGTAACGCGAACAATAGCCACTATCGTACGCCTCGCACGTAGGGAGTAAAGTTAGTTTGTTAATGCATCATTAATTGATGAAGAGCAATATTAATTAACGACGCTAATTATTGTAACTGTATTACATGTTGTTCATATTGCATGATCAATTAAGCGCACGCATATTGTATGAGGTCATAATGCGTGTTTTGAAATGTGTAAAAATATTAAAATAACAAAAAATTTATTAAAAATAAATATTTTTGCGTTTTAAGATATTTATTTTAGGAGTTACATATTTATTTGATTACATTATATTAGTATTGAGACAAATTACTACATTATATTGACAGAGCATTTATAATTATTTTTTTTATTTCTTATTTGTAATGTTCAATTAATATTAATATTTTTTTTATTGATATTTTATCTTCGTATTCAAACAATCTTATAGGACAATTACAAAAATATTTATAGTGATATATGAAGGTAAATATTTGAATACTTCTCTTCTGATTTTATAAATGCTACGTTACAATTTTATAGAATATTAATTATTTGAAACATTTTTAAAATATAAAACTGAAGCGTTTTAAAATTACATAAAATATCACTTGGTTGAAGTAAAAAATCATATAAGAGAGATACATAAAAGAGAGAGAGAGAGAGAGAGAGAGAGAGAGAGAGAGAATAATAATATTATCAATAATGCCACATACATACATACATACATACATACATACATATATCAGAATTTAATAGAAAATCTTTATGATGCTACTTAAAAGAAATAGAGAAATATTAGGAAAAATTTATTGTATACGAAATCTGTATACGCTAAAAAATTGAAAAATTAAAATAAATTATGTTATAAACAAAATTAACCATTCTTTTAATTCAGATTTAATTTTTGCAGCTACATTTATTTTAACTAAATTTAGTTTCACTTTGTACATTTGCTTTGCATAAACGCCTTCAGTTTCAACACAGTGAACATTTATTGTTCAAAGAATATACCGTCATTGTCTCACATTCCGCGTTGTGGCATAATTACTATCAACTTATATTCTCTTCTTTCCGTGAAATGAGAGAAGAGAAATCGTTACTTTACATTCTCGACAAAATCTCCCTGAAAACTACTGCAAAAAAATTTGTTTACATTAAAACGTTACATTTTGCGACGGAATTATACAGAGATAAATGAGCCATTGTGATTTTGCCCGCTTAAATGATGCAACATCGGGATTACGTTATTATTTGCAAAACTAGAAAATGTTCGCGTGGGACTACGCGATAACGACGTTATATAATCGAATCATCTTTTTAACTTTTTATTTTACAAATATTGCGTCACCTCGGCAAATTAAATTGTGTTACTATTAGCATCGCACAATTTCGTATAATCTATGTGACAAGCGCCATGTAAAAAGTCTCGTTCGCCAGCAACGATAAACGGGACATAAAAATGTTCTTGTAAAAAAAAGATCGTACTGCGAGCGTGTGAAAGGTAAGCTTTACGATCCATTGTGTGCCCCAAGCGGTGTCATAGGTGTTATTCGCTCTAATTCGTCGTTAATTAATTCACTCATCAGCGCGAACGTGAAATTTTGACCAAATATTCTTTATTACGGTATAAAAAACCTGATGGTGTAAAACCGCAAGATGAATCATAATTCTCACATCTCGGAACAGCATGTTAATTGGAGATGTCGTTACATATGTGATATTAAAAAGAATTTTTCCGATAGCGTTTGCTCATTTTTAAAAGCATTTACCTTTATACGAGAACGATAACTTAATGGCTGCTCATTTGCATGACCATATCACTGTAGTATTTTCTATTCTAATATTACGTGAAATATATAGTACATATATTTATCTCCATGATTGAGAAATATTGATAATCATTAATAAAACAAACATATCGTACTAATCAGTTTACATGTACAACAAAACAAAGTTGTTAAAATTAATACGAGGTTTTATAATTCAATACATAAAATTCATCTTTAATATAAAATTATAGCATAAGAAAATATGTTTCTAATATGAAAATACTAATTTACAAAAATCAATTTTTTATCACTGTCCACGAATATGAATTAACAAAACTTTCTTTTAATAGATTTTGTTAATTTTTAAAATACTGCGCTTATTATAAATATTATGCACTAAGAATATATATAAAGAACTATAATATTTTTTTACAATGTACAGTGTCACACATCTAATATAAATTAATTTTTATTTATGAATTTTTCCATAATTATATTTATATATCTTATAATTTATACTACGTTCGTATGTAGTTTATAATTATTATTACTTTTTCATTGTAAGAAAAAACTTGGTTCCTAATTAGCTCAAAGATTTATAGATAAAAGATGACTCAATGAAATACGTTTTAATCCATTTCAACCAATGTAGATTAACTTTAATCTCTGATTTAATTTACTTTTATTTTCTAATTCTTAGAACTAGATTCTTAGAAAAAGATGAAGAATTAGTTGAATTAAGATTAAAATTAAACTACATTAGTAAAAACAAGCCTTATACGTTCTGTAAAAAATATGAGATGTTACAGGCTGCATCGACTTTTCTATTTTTTAATCCACATGGAAAAAACTTAATCTTCCGTTCAAGCTTAGCGAAATTCTGAATTTTATAATGCATGTAGTCGTAGATACTAATGATCTGGTACCTTAACGGCATCAGAATGCATTCATTTAGCGCTTTACAGCTTACATTGAATGCTATCGTAAGTTAGAAATTGTTCTATCAGCGAAAACGTAAGCGTCAGCCAAAACTTTCCGGCCAGATATAAACCACGTGAAATTTTCCAGTAACCGCGCACTTCGATCGGTACAACCAAATAACAAAGAACGAGTGGTGCAATCGCGCGAGAAAAGCTCTCGATTGCCGGCTGGCCACTCGTTAACCCTTTGAGACCCGGATGTTTCATTTTGGAGGAACGCTATTCGAAGTTGTAGCGTGAACGGGGTGATGGTGTTACACAAATAAAGTTCGTAAATAACTAAAGAGAGAGAGAGAGAGAGAAAGCGGGAGAGAGAGAGAGAGAGAGAGAGAGAGAGAGAATCCATTTTGATTTGTATATAATAAATATCTTCTACGCAATACATACATCTCTTAGCTCGT
>NW_017305288.1:1805681-1810981 GCF_001594115.1 Trachymyrmex septentrionalis
TTTGATCTGTATATAATAAATATCTTCTACGCAATACATACATCTCTTAGCTCGTTTAATATTGACATTATATAAATTAACATGTAACACATAATATATCATAATAACATAGGAAATCTTTATATATTATATACATTTACATCAGAAAATTTAATAGATAAATTGTATCATTAATATATATTTCAATGTGTTTGAATTTGTCAATTCAACAGAGGTTTACGCAAAGATACTTATTATACAAAGTTTATAGAGCTATTTCCAATTCTCTCAATATTAGACGATTAAATGAATTTAAAAAAAACAATTGTGTGATAAAAGTTCCTTTTTATCTTTGTCTTCGTCGTTGTCATTGCTTAGAAGTGTCTTAGATAAAATAATGAGAAAATGATTACACCTTTCTTTTTCAATCCTCCTCAGCATATGTATAATCTACCTAACTGATATCACTACACTAGTATTAGTGAAACTTTACAACTATTATCCTTATATATTATATATGTATATATGTCCTTTTATATATATTTCACGATGGAAATGTGCACTGCATGTCCGATATCTCAACTTCTGAGAGGCAAAGGCAAAGCGAGAGAGCGGGAGAGAAATAGAGAGAGAGAGAGAGAGAGAGAGAGAGAGAGAGAGAGAGAGAGAAGGGAAGGGATATCCAATGGAGTCTGTGATAAAAAAAGCAGGAAGATAGGTGGTGCTTTGCCTTCCCGTTTCTAGAAACGAAACTTTACGACTCCAGGGAGAAATTGTAGTTGAATCTTCGAAACACTACCTCAGTACAGCATACACTTAGTATTTTGTACTGGCGAACTGGTATTTTGTACACTTTCGAACTCTTTTCCTTTATATGTATTATTTTTTTCAAGTAGCTTCGCGTTAAAGAGAAGGGACAGCAATAAAAATAGCATCAACTACCAAGAGATTAACGAAAAAATAAAATACGTAGTACTATATACTACAATATATTCTATATACATATGCTATATATACTATATACATATAGAACATAGTACTATATATCATTACTATTTCGCTTATCGAAATACAAACTACTTTATTTCTTTCTAAAAATGTATCTAGCGGTAGCAATTGATTATATGATCCATCATCAAGTATTAATTATTTTTCAAAGTGAAAATCAGTATGAAATATATCTGTAATCTTTTCCTCTTTGAGATATGTGTGATTAACAGATATTTTATTTATATTTAATATATGAAAGATTTAATATCTTTTCATACTTTTAGTATTTACATATGTAAAGTAAATGTGGCTCATATTAATTACATACTAAAAGTAAAAAAAAGTTAACAGTATCGGAAATAGTATATTTACTTTTATATATCAAAATTAAATATCAAATAAGCTAAATGCCAAAATTCATTATAGATAACGCATATGTGAAAAATATGATATTAATAATTCACATGTCGGTCATATTTTGACCGTAACATTTCCTAATAATAAAAATTGTATCATCATTAATCATTATAGGACAATAATCAATTCTGTTCAATATCTCTTAATATCTGATCATTTACTTAAAAATAAATGTCATTATCGTGTGTTTTTCATATTTAGTTTATTTTAATTGTTTTCTGTTTAACTTCTCTGTGTGCGTGCGTGTGCCAAGTTTAAAAATAAAATTTAAAAAATTGTATAGAGAAAGAAATCCATACGCGCGATCATTGTATAATATTTTCGCAAAAATACGAAAATACAAAAACTGCAACACAATTGTGTGAGTTATGTCAGAAATTCTCACGACGCGGCTATATGAAAGTAGACGAAAAGTTTCCCAAGAGTTCTCACATAGTTTTCGGTTAGCGTTGTCGCGTCCCAATTTAAATGTAAAAGCGCATAAATATTTTACTTCTGCCAAAGTCGATACTTTTCACAACAGAGAAAATTACTCTTAACATCACTATCAAAAAAATAAGAAAAAAAATTAACTACTACATTAGTAGATAATGTTATCTATATATGTTATCTATTTAATTCTGCAGTATAGTAATTTTTTTTCAATTTCATGTAATGTTGAAACTAACTTCTTTTATTCCTTTATCATCGCACACTCTTTTAATTATTTGACTTATTGTCCAGAGGTATAAGAAAAAATAGTATTGTTGAACTGTGATTTTATATAGGATTTTAAATCAAATTAATGCACAAGAATACACAGTTGAAATAGTGAATAATGGAAAATTATCTATGTTGGAACAAAAGAATTCCAACATTTCTATATATTTTACAACTGCCTATTAAAAGATATCAAGTGCGAGAGACTTGTGTTACATTAAGGCTTTCCGATATACGAGAATTCACATAAATAAAGTTGTCTCGAGTTGTCGGATTAGTTAACATTTCACTTTAGACGCGCGAATCAGCGCTCTAAGGAGAATAGAGAGTTATGAATTCCTAATCCAGCTTATGTGTATTTGATTTATGTAAGAGTAGGAGTATCTACAATATTCCACATGATATCTGTATCCGCATGCGTGCAGCATTTCAACGCAGAGATACAGACCACAATTTCTATAGATACATAGCATTACTACATGTGTACCTCTGGAAGAAACAATATTTCACATACACTAAATAAAGTATCTAAATCATGTATAGCTATTCATATATTGAATTATATATTCATGTATAATAATACAACAGTGGCAACTCGAACAAATTAAGACTCTTTTTTTCATTAACTTTTTAAAATCATATTGAAGTATACAATACAAAAAGTAATAAATATTCTAGAAGTTTATATAAAAAAAGGTAAGTTTGATATTTCCTGCTGTGATTATTTACTTTATGTTAAAATCATTATATTAATCAGAGTTTCTATGTTAATTTGCAATCCAGACTGCCCTGCCATTATATATTTTAATATTTCATTAATTTATCAAGTTTAATGTGTGTGTGTGTGTAAATTCTCATAATATATCAAAGTTACAAATAAAAATAAATTAACTTTAAAAATTCACTGTTAACATTTCTCTGATACATTATATAGAATGACTAGATATCTCAGAATATCGAACGCCCAATGAAACAAACTGACGAAACTATCATCTTTCACAATCCAATTGACAGATAAGGAATTGAAATATATCAAAAGTATATCGATTCATAGAGTCTAATCGCACTGTTGATCAGATTTGATTGTTGCTATAAGCTAGGATTAAAAGTGCTACTGTCTTTCTCATCATCAATGACAGTTCGCCGAGACATGAGAGAGAGAGAGAGAGAGAGAGAGAGAGACTCGGATCAAAATCCAACTTAAAATATTGTCTAAAAATGTATTGTTTACAAATAGTCTTAGAAAAATTAAATTCTAATAATAAGTAAAAAATAAACAAATTGTAATTCGAAGTGACATTTTGGAATTTTCATTTTAATTAGAATTATTAAAGTTAAAATGTTTTGATTTTATTTTTATTTCAAATCTTAACTTTATATTTTTAATTTAATTAAGTTTAAACGTAATTTCTGACTTCAATTTTAATCCTAATTTTGATTTTGGCTTTTATTTTATTTGAATATTATTATTGTAATATCAAGTTTTTTTAAATGAATCATAGACGTGCGGTACACTGGCCAAGTGCTGATTTGAGTATCTCTAGCGTTGCAACGCGGTACACCAGCTTTCTCGCTTCTCACCATGTTGACTCGTTCGGTTGCCATCTCTCGGCCGCGCACATCACGCTTGCCTTCCTTCCTTCCTTCCTTCCTTTCCGGATAGAACCGCTACTCTCCGCCGCGTAATTGGCTGGAATATCTAATGGATTCGGTTAACCCCTTCACGAAGGGCTGGCGGTTGCACGACGGCACCAGGATTGAGCAGATAAAGTCCGAGTTTCGTTCGTTCGCCCCATGTATGATACGACGATCGCGATAACTCGGCATGCACTATAGAGATTAGACTGAAGGAATTCAACGATAAACTTAGATTTCATATTAACGTGGAAATAGCAGCAATGTAGAAATTCTCAACATTTGTGACGTAGACTAGTTATAAGAAATATATTATGATATCGCAAAATTAATACATCAAAATATTTAATATATTATAATATTGCTCAATAGAGTATTATTACTTTACCTTCGAACAATTTAATAATTTAATAATTACACTTTTAGTTTGACGAAAGTAAATTAATTTCTTGCCAGTAGTTATAGCATTGGTAATATTATAGTTATATACAATACTTACTCTTATTGTTAGAAAAATATATTGCAAAAACTAATACATTAATCTCTCTCTCTCTCTCTCTCTCTCTCTCTCTCTCTCTCTGCAATTTTTTGTTTCAAAACTGCATGAATTCTTAATGGTTGTTCTACAATGTGCTCTTTGTTTCCAGTTTCTTGCTTTTACCTTTTGCTTTTTTCTTCTTTGTGCTCGTTTTATCAACAATTCTATTTCTTGATATGAGTTTTCTGTTTCTTCTGAAGTTTGTTAACGTTTATCTCGAGCAACGAGAAACGAAAAACGGGATAAGAAACAAAAAGGTAAGATACAATAAATAGCAAAAAGCAAGAAACAGGAAACAAAAAGCTCATTGTAGAACAGGCTTAAGAGATCCGGATCTTACATGCAATACACATATGTTTTATATGTAAAATGTATTGTATCGGTCTAGTAACAAATGTAAACTTCAAATATGTACGCGAATGTATTTACAGTACTATAAGTGACTGCTTTTGAGACGCTCCTTTTCAAAGCCCACGTCGTAGTTGAAGCAGAACACTATATACCTATCAAGTATATAGACTAAACCCACTAGAATTGTGAATAGCTTGTTCTATACTATTGAAAACGTTGCTATATCTATACTTGAATCAATAGCTTCAAACCATTAAGCTATTTATTGGTACCTCTTATTAACACGCAATTTTTATAAATGTTATATAAGATGTCTAAAGATTTTATAATTATTAATTTTTGTGTAAATTATTATATTGTATGTTAATTATATATCCAATCGACACAAATTGCAAGTAACACACCGTCAATTTTATAATTTCAAATTCTACAATATAACTGTTATGTAACACTGTGTGTTATATTACATTTATATTGTAGAGTACAAAATTGTAACATTGACGTTATGTTATTTTCAGATTGTATCGATTGTGTGTGTGTGTGTGTGTCGTCTGTCAAAATTTTACTTGAAATTATAATAGCAGAGTTTATTATTTACACTCGCAATGTGAAATTTGTTTTGCTAAGCAAAATACAATAATGCAAATATTGTGAATTTTGTTTTAATGCGCGCAAAAACGTCATTTTATGC
>NW_017305288.1:1811081-1815551 GCF_001594115.1 Trachymyrmex septentrionalis
AGCTATGAGAAATTTTGCTAAGCAAAATACAATAATGCATCGTAAAATATTGTGAATTTTGTTTTAATGCGCGCAAAAACGTCATTTTATGCCACGGCACTTTCCGATATCATTCTCCACTTATTTCTATTCGTTTTTCTTATTCATTATTACTATCTGTGTCATGTAGCCGTGGAAATTGCATTGGTCCGAAACCTGGTCGTGGCATACATACACGCCACAGATCGGCAATAAAGCCTCTATTGGACGCATCGAAACAGGATACATTGTCGTGCGACTATAGAAAAGCGCTGCCGGTGCGAATTCAAATGGGCTTACTGAATTTAAATTTAATCCATGAGGACCGTGAATATAAAAGAAAGTCGTTTACAGAGTAAATAGAGAAGGGCGGTTTTGTGTCGAAAAACTGCCCTACTAAAGGCTAAAAGTACCCTTGATACGGATAAAATGAAAGGATAAAAGATTTATTATGCTGATAATATATACTGATAATTCAAATAGCTACGATTTGAAAAAATTACATTAACAATTTTGTGTTAATTTTGCCATTCGTCTTGTAAACTCTTGAACGCGATAAAATTGCTGACTTCAAAATAAAAAAAAAATTACATTTTGGCCATTTTGTAACATTTTGTTCAGTAATGCAATATGTATCATGAAACGGAATCTAAATCAACCAAATAAGTGCAAATAAACATGAATAAATAAATTATTTTAATGAGTGTGAACGGTTGCGTCGTACTTGCGAATTGCATTCTTTGAAGCAGTTTATTCATGTTTGTTCGCTTTCGCTTGCCTTGTCTGAAACTGACTTCATACAAATCATTTTTTTTTCTTATTTCTAGTATAACATTATAATTATCAGAGTCATTATAATATTAATAACACTGTTCGATAAAAAAAACACAAATCTCTTTTTTTCTCTTCAAGAAGTGTCATAGTATATACCCCAAAGATTTTTTCATGCTGAACACGATGCTGTTGGCCGAATTTGAGTAGCACGTCAGAATTTTGAATAAATTGAGATAAAGTGGATAAAAAATAGCGTTTTTTTACTAAATCGAGATTTAGTAAATTAGGGCCAAAATCATTTAAATTCACTAAAGCCTGATGTGCTACACAAAAAATGCTATTTTTTTATCCACTTTATCTCAATTTACACAAAATCCTGACGTGTTATTCAAATTCTGCCAACAGCATCGTGTTTAGCGCGAAAAAAAATCTTTACGTACGTATTTAAAAAAAAATTTGAATGTTTTACAGTGTAATGTATAATAATAATTCTCAACAATTTTTTTTTAAGAATGCCTTATAAAAATAGAATCTATAAAACGCGCTCGCGCGTGAAGACATGTAATATCTCTTCGAAATCACTCTTAATGTTTGGTAATAATTAAAAGAATTGAAAGTAAAAACTAGAAAATTATTGATAGAAAGAAAATTGTACATAATATGTATTTTTCAAAGCTGTGAAAACACCTATTAAAAATTAAAATTTTGAAATCATGAATTAATTCAATCTAACAATTTTCACTATTGCAATTTCTACTACGCGTTTGATACGCAACGTCACCATATGAGGTGCCGAAAAGCTTCGAGAAACTTTGAAAGACGTAGAACCTCCAAAGTTGATCATGACGTTTAAGTTTATAGCGACAATGAAGAGTGTTTCTGAAGAGGAAACTGCGCGCACTTCAACACCGCACCGAGGCAAATATGGCGAGGTAAGTTTACCACTTCAGAAATTGCCGAGGTGCAAGCGTTTGCATAACGATCTTCTTACATCGAAGCAGTGTAAAAGGCTTCTACGATAAATAGTTTAAGTTTCTTTTTTCTTTTTACAAAAACTAATTTCTAAAAAAAACAAATTTTGAGATTCTTGAAGAGAATTTTAATAAGATCATGAAACTTTGAATAATGTATTATATAGACTAATCGTTTTAAATAAAGAAAATAAATTTTATAATAAATTTTTTTCATTTTCTAAACTTATCATCTTCTCTTCAATTAAATTTTTAAGCACAAAAAGATTTCACAAGATTTAATTCTGCATCGTTACCATCGCCACACGAAATGAAGTAAATGTTTATCCTTTCCATCACGCAAAGAGCTAATATTGACAGACGACAAACGATCAAAAATCCTACATAAAAATATGAATAATCTACTAGTACAGAGAAGAATAATGTAAAGTGAAAAAAATCAACAAAGATGTCAAAAAAGTTCAATAAATTCTACGGCATTAAAATACGTGTATATGTAATGTCATAAAAACGCTTAAAAAACAAAATTATTAAAAAACAATAGAAACCTGCATTGTTAGAAAGAAAAATACTTGACATTTCTCGTCTGATTATCTCACGAATCGTCAAAAGAAACGACAAGCAAGTTTTTGTTTAAAAATCACATTGCCTTCTTTACTACAATTCCTATTATGTTATATATTATATTGCGCAAGCTTATCATTTCAAATTTCAAGACTACCGTAGAAACGGCAAAGTCAATATGGCGGAACGCAAACAGTACGACGAACACAAATACACTTACAATGTTCACGATGTATGCTGCAACGTCCAATTAACAATTACTTTGTTGATCTGTAATTGGAGCATCGTGATTAGACTATTGCGTTGGTCGATGTAGCTTAGCCCCAGGCGATGGAGAACACTGTTCCCGCGGTATATGCAGATATACCTCGTCGACCGCCTATCGTAACTACCTACATGCAGGCAACTCATCCGAGACAAACTGCAATTCCTCGTACTACTTACTTACTTACATCGTACAAGATACAATTCCGAGCGGGCCAAATGAAAGAAGAGGGAGAGCAGAGAGGTAACCTGTTCTCCATGGGAATATTTTCACGGTAATTAATGGTCACACGATGTTGCTGGTATTTTTTGTTGCGTGTGTTTCTTCATCGCGTGCCTTGTGTGGATATAAAAATCGACTCAAAAGTAGTATATACGAACGAAAAGCCTTTCTCGAAGTTTACCCGACGAAAAGAAAAGTAATTCCCTAAGGGTTCCCTCTCGTGAGACGAATGCGGAAGCGTGTTGTATTTCGTGCCGTTATTATTAATGTGTCGCACATAACGTGCGAACGAGTCAACAAGTGGCAATATATTTCACGAATGTATTCTTAGTGTAAGCATTATTTACGCTCTTGCTAGACCAGAATAACGTAAAAGACTTTACAGAGCAAAAGATGAAAGAGGACAACTTGCCGCCAGTTGAGGCTCATGCTAAAGGCGATGGCGCCTTTATGCAAAAAGCTTAAAGTTTCGGTGCACTCGATTGGTAATCTGTATCGCAAAGCATATCCAATTCCAAAGCGTTCGTTCCTTCGTGCGATCGCTGATATCTCGAAAATAAACTTTAAACGCTCTTGAGCATACCGATTTCCTGGGATCAAGAAACGTTATGGTTATTATTATGACGCTTCGAAAAGACTACCGGTTATGATTTCAATAAAGTACTAAACGCAATTACCACACTCTACATGTCGATCGCGAAGGAAATTATGAGAAAAAGCTTACTTTCATTTACGAAGAAAATAGCCACCGAACAAAATAGCCGCAAAATAACTCACCGCGAAAAGAAAGATTCAATCGAACGAGCGACATAAATAACATTCAGAAATACGCGTTAAAATTTACGACATTTTTTGTTGTCTCGGTGCCGTTATATAGAATGCACCGGTGTTATATCCCCCGGAGTATCTCACAACCGTTGTCACGGAGGTGACACATTGCAAACGCAGTAGTTTTAATTGTATGCGATATTGCGAATATGAGTTACTTGCTTATGTTTTCAACGCATAAAAATACGCAACTCGCACATGAATATTAATATGCCAAGAGCGAGGCGCTCTTTTTCCCTTGTCCGCGTCCGGACGTATATTCTCTTCTCCAGAATTCTCTCCTGGAATCTCACAGTTCCGGGACACATAATGTGTGTTTTCATGCAATCCAAATATGGCATTTCTCACGTGTAAATGGCATGACTATTCAACTACCGTAGGCACGAAAAATTCTATCGGCGATTTTGGTGCCGTTGACAATTTCTGGTTTTATCGCCTGTCAACTCGTTAGAGTCGCGGATTTATAAAGGATGTTGTAATCGTGCTCCCGAAAATAAAATATCTTTCCAGTATCGCACACACACACACACACACATTGAGATAGCTTAGCAGTATTGCACCCTAAATATTTACATAAGCGACCAACACGGCGCAACATGAGACCCAGGGGTATGTTAACCATCTCATGCAGCTTGCCACTAGAATACGATACCGTTTTTTATGCATAATAACGTTATAAAAACAGAATTATGGAAAGACGCCAGATGTTTTTTGGCGCAAACCATTCTATTTAATCCGACTCGTTCTACAAAACAGACCCGCATCAGTTATTGTACTAATTGTAAATTAATGATTCAAAATTCTAAATATCAAATATATATATATATA
>NW_017305288.1:1815651-1819080 GCF_001594115.1 Trachymyrmex septentrionalis
CATAATGTCACCGACTCCCGGTGTTATCGTCGTCGCCCTGCGTCGTCGTCGTCGAATCGGCGTCCAATGACATTATATAATAAGTGTTTTTGAATTTTTGATTGCAATTTTAGTTCCTGAGTAATTTTAATCTAAAATTTATTTAGCAACCATTTTGTATTTTTATGCATTTGACGTCGCTTGATTAGGTATTTAGAACTTTGATTTACTAAGTTCCGTTATCCTTAAGTAAGGAAGAATCAAATGTAAGTTATTTGAGTAAGAAAAGAATGATTAACGTTATTATTACGTTAAACGCTCGTCGACGGTGGAACATCTTAATCGCACGTGATTTGATCAAATTATCAGATCGATCGATTTCAAAGCCGCAATTATAATAGGAAATTAATAGGAAATTAATCGCGCTCAAACTCGACACAATGGTATTCTATTGTTACGACATGGTGGTGCGCACACACGAATGCAAGCTTGCGCCATAACACGAGAATTATTATATATGTATAGTATATACAGATTTATGTCTCTTACGTACAAGTAAATTCGTCACTGTCAAATTCTTATTACACACAGTGCATCGACGATTATTTAAAAAGTCGCTGTTGAGAAAATGAATTAAATAGTTCATACGCGCGATATTCTGTACTAAGCAACGTTTAATTTACTAATACAGGATGACCATTAGGATCATGTTAAAAGTAAACTGTTATATTTTTTCTTCTCTGTTTCGACGATCGTTTTTCTGAAAAAATTATTTTTTGAAACTATTATTAATACGTGACCGAAGTAATTTATTATATCAAAAAATGTTTTATATAAAATGTTTATATAAAACATTTTTCGACATCTTGAATAGTTTTTGAGTTTACAACGAAAAAACCGTTTTAGCTGATAAAGAATGAATGCACTCTTTGAACCGTTTTTTACCATGCTAATATTTTCTAAACTAATATTTTCCAAATTCATCTCTCTATCTACATATAAACAAAGTTTTATAAAATCAGAATTTGACATTTTGCGATGTATTCCTTGTAAATGTACTTTCGCTTAAAATTTTTGTAGATCTAAATTTTCTACGAAATTTATAATATGCTTCTATATAGTTTTGCCTCTACTGCAGAAGCACTCAATGAAAAATATCTTTTCTTCAATAATGCATTTATGCTGACACTCAAAAATTGACTTGTGTAATAGCTCAAATGAAATTAACAAGTCTTAAATATTCGACTCTAATAATAAAAACGATTACGGAAACGGAAGATGAAAGATATAACAATTTACTTTCAACACAATCCTAATAATCATCCTGTGCATCATAACAATACATCTTTAACTCTATAATAAAAATATACCTCTATCATTTCTTTCAAAATAGCAAATATCTATCGAGAAGAGAACTGTTAAAATAAGATAAGCAAATTTTATAGATTATACTTGTAATTAATAGTCAGTTAATTGTAAATATATAATCATGTTTGATTTGACATCTGACATGATAGTTGGCTCAATCGCATGAGTAGCGCGGTGACATATGGAATAACCCCCGCGTCGCTACCTTATACCAACTCAAATCTCGCAATGCAAATGACAACACAACACGTGGCAGCCTCGTTACATTACAGACCGTACGTTATCAAACTACAAGTCCATTCGCCAGTCAGTCTCAAGTCTCACTGCGCGGACAGTAGCGCGATCATCCTGCCTACATCACTACGCTTATAGGTAGGCAAAATAAGTGCCAAAGCCGTACGCAGACCGATTTGTTGTCACCCCGAAATGCTTAACGTATTATGAAATAGATATATTGAAAAATGTTACAAAATTCGAAAACTATTGAAGGTTGTTTTAGACTTTCACGTCAGATTCTAGAACAGAACTCTATTTATACGTCGCCTACTTATTTATATATTTTAATATATATGTACAATTCTGAGTCTTCGTGTATTTTTTACAAATAAAATTATATACGAATAAAATTCTATATTAAATTCTAATACAGATTAAAATTAAGTAAGCTTGAAAGTACGTACATAAATATATTATTTCTTAAAAATCAATTTTCAATCGCGAGACTTAATCTTAAGATAAACATATGAATTTTTTAATTCATTTGCGATTAAAATATCGCAGTGTAAAAAAACGAATATTGAGCTAATTTTTTGTATCTATTTATCAAACTATCCAAATGTTCAGACAATTGAATTCTTTAGCAGAAATAATTATAAATACAAGTCTTGGGAATCTATATAAAACAGAACTTTTTGATTCTTTTAATACGTTAAATTGAATTAGCCGTTTTGTTTTAGTATTTATTACAGTAATCACACAGTATCGACAGTATCGATGATAAAGTTTAAATTTCAACGTTTAAAAATATTTGTTGTTTTGCGCTATTACAAGAAACAAAAGAAAAATTAGCCGAATAATAGCATAGAGTTATATTATATATAGTTACTTTCTCAAATAACAGATTGCTGCGAAAATGATTTTTTATTTATCTTTTAATTCTTTATACATATATACATTGTGAAATATTTTGAATTTAATCACAATCAGTTTCATGGAGTAATCCATATTTTTTAGTTGTCTTAAATATGAAGAGATCTTTTAAACTCTGATATTCATTATTTTATCAAAAAAATATTAATAAAAACTTTTAAATAAAGAGAAAGGAAGAAAGAGAGGCAAAAATAAATTAAAAAGCACTCGAAATAGAGAAGATACGTATGAAATAAAATGGAAATGCAATATTTCAACTAAGGTTTCTGGAAACCTTTCTTCGTGTGATTCTCACTGCCAATATTTTGTATTCATGTATGAATGACAATTAAATGGGCTTGCATACGGATTATAAAGCATAAGTTTCGCAATTAGTTTCTCTACCAAGCGCAACTAATTCAAAATACGTAATCAATATACCGACGATCGCATCATTGGTATTAAAGGCTGAGTCTTCATTGTTGACAAGACAGGTTTATTCGTAACGCAACGATAATCCCCGGCTCCGGTTGTCAGTATGGATATCACCGATATTGTACATTATGGAAGACGGCCGGGATGTCGATACAGGGAACGATACCGAGGAAACATCAGTGTAGAACGAGCTGCGTGGTAAAATCAATAATCCAATACAGATGTCGACAATCTGCTTCCGGTTGACAAGCTCGTGAGAGCCTTTTCCTGATTATATACCCCATTAATATATCTTAGAGAATATTTTCGGATATCTCAACAAATTGTTATATATAATTCATATATATTTACCATAAATAATTTACTTAAAACAACTGATTTCATATTGGTTATTGACGTTCCTGAATTAATTTTTAGTCCCGAAAATAAATAGAGATCAAAGTGAAAAAATTAAATCACGAAAATAAATAACAATTATGCAATATATATATATATATATATATATATATATATATATAT
>NW_017305288.1:1819180-1832093 GCF_001594115.1 Trachymyrmex septentrionalis
CAATACAAAATAAATATATAGAACATTTTTCGATTTAAGAAAATTTGAAATCAATTTCTATAACAATAATCAAATAACCGCACGCCGATTATAAATCGATATACAGGGCTGCGTTCGGAAACGTTACTCCGGTGTATCATCTTATTCTTGTTTAATATTGAATGAGCAACAAGGATAAAACGATATATGGAGGCACTCGAGTAACGTTTAGGAACGCAGTCCAGAACATGCAACTATAGCTATAAACTATAATAGGAAACTTCGTCAAAATAAATGTCAGTATGCAGATTAAAGTTTGTTGTAATAGATAATAACACTGTTTTTACTAAGCAAAGACGAACGTGTTGCATAAGAAACGTGATTTGGAATTCTTAAGAAAAATCAACTTTTCGACGGTGGTCGGTGGAGTAATGACATCATATTGAATCTTATTAAAACAGTAAATACTTTAGGATACAGCGGCTGCGACCCAGATCCTATCCTCGTATTCGAATGAGGCGCCGGAAGGAAGTTAAAAACAGATCTTGTTTTTATTTTTATAAAAATTGGTATTTTCCAATTGTTCACTAATTCGGATAAACGAAGCTGTATTTTAGGTTGAGTTAATGTCAAACGATTTATTCAAGTTTGTTTCTTCTTTTTGTCTTTGTTTTTCTGCTTTTCCTCCTTATTTTGTCAATACATATATATGTTAAACTTTTATATACAGAGTATCTCAAATTTAAATGGTCAAACTTTGAGAGCGCGTAAGGAATCGATAAACTAAAAAAAAAAAGTCCTTTGGAGATATACTCGTTTTTGCTTCTTTTCGAAGGAAAGCATAAAAAAAAGGTAATTTTTAAATATTGTTTTCAAAGCGAAATATTATTGTTTATGTGTACGACTTAAGCGATAATGCCTCAGAAACAATGCGAGAGTATACGTACCGATTTCCAAATAGAAGAGTACCGAATCGACGAGTCAATACGTTGATCAGCTTACTGTTTGGCTGCAACATTGTTTGTCTATACAAGATACAATGCATTGCTGCAAGAGACCAACATTTTGAACAATAGCAAGTGACAACGTGAATAAATAAATGTGAATCAATAAGCAATAAATAAGTAAAGCTAAAAATGAAAATTAAGTTTTGTCTTTTTTTTTGCAATTTTCTTGAAAATGAAGCAAAAATACCCCCCTTTCTAAAGGAATTTTTTTCTTAGTTTATTGATCCTACAAAAGCTCCCGAAGTTTGGCAATTTAAATTCGGGATCTGTACGGTAAACATTTCTGAAGATTGTCCTACATTCTTTTTAGCACTTTACTATGTGTATGTTCTCAAATATAGTAGTAATCGTATTTTTCATGATATAATTTTACGTACATCTAAAACTATTTTAACGTCGATATTTATAACATTTAAATATTGAAGCTGTAATAATTTTAGTTGTGTGCAAAAAAAATTATACTGACATGAAAAATAAGATCACATTTGAAAACGCCTTCACTACTATGCTCGAACGTGCGAATTTCGGACAGTTTAATTGATCAGATCTTAAACTTTTCTTATTTGAAAACTGTTATACCTCGACATTTTGATACCTATTAAAATTTTTGTGTCAAAATGATTATAAGATTCTATCTATAATTATATAATATCTATTAATTGTTGTCACGTGAATATAGACACTCTGTCATAGTCATAAATTTACTATATCTCAATATATTTCACATTTTTTTCATGATTACTGTCGTATGAAGCAAGCAATATGATATAAACATTATAAACATTTTTTGAATACCATGCTTTTTCTTAATTACAATTTCCTAATTACAATTTCTTAATTACATGTAAATGATATTGGTTATTTGTAACATGTTGTGGAACATTGAAATAATAAACTTTCAGTGTTTCAATCGAGAAATAAATTATAGAACTAATGTTGGCGGTGGATCCATTGGGCCCATTTAATTCCATTACACGGTACTTAGGATCGTAACGTTCGAAATGTTCCGTGCAAACTTTCGCGATTTGGAGCTTCATACCGAACGTTATCTCCCCAACTCAAAACATTTATTAAAATGCGCAAAAGCTTGGTTACAATGAATTCTGTTAATTAGGATTTTATTAGGATTTTGAAGACAAACGCGCCGTCTCTGACCGTTAGTATTATCATTTTTTGTAAATACAAAAATATTCTCTTCTTATATATAATTTGAACTTGATGTAATTAAATTTTTTTCTTTGAGCTTGTCAAAGCACAATAATGCAAGCATACAATGCACAAAGTTTTTTGGTTTCTTCAAAGTATTAAAATGCTGGAACGCCAAGAGATTGGCATTGACAGCCTTTTCTCTTTTAAAGTTTCCTTTTTAATTATTGTAGATATTTGAGATGTAACATTGATTGTAAAACAAAAACATTATTTTGAGAATGTAGAGCATTGATATTTTTTTAAATTCACAGTAGTAAATTGTTAGATAATATAAATTCTAACATCCAAACAAATAGAAAATTTATTAAAATATAATGATAACCTGTCACCTTGAATAAATAAGCAATTAGTCACATAAATGTGCACAAATAAATTAATTTCTCCATTAGCTATTATATATTCTTATTGATGTTCGTTAATTGACTCCGAGATAATTTGATTAGGGTAACTATACTGTTTCAAAACTAAAATATATATTAATTTAAAGATTTATAGATTGACATATTGAAAGAAGTGCAATTAATTACAGAAAAAAGAAATAATTCTCTCCCCCCCCCCCCTTCTTTCTTTCTCTCTCTCTCTCTCTAAATATATTTCAAATTGATAGTGGTACAACGATAAAAGATTAGTATAGATTTAGGTAGGAAGATGTAATATTATTAAAAATTTTGGTTGCAGTTAAATTATTCTCATCTCATAATAATGAATCTCATAATAAACAAAATTAATGTTGCTAATTAAAAATTTTTGTTGCAATTAAATTATTGTGGACCAAATATTATATTTTTTGTCATATATAAGATAGAAAGCGATATGAATTATTTACTATGTATCTCATGTATGATCATGCATACTAACTAATATCATGATCGATCCTTTCTTTAGCACCGATGATGCAAACATTGTATTCTCTTATGCTACTGAATATGAAATGCGAAACTTATGAAGGCGCGTTGAGGCTCGCCTTGTCGAATATTTGGCAAGTGAACGCATTGTCTGGAGTTGTTCCTCATAATGCAGACGATAGTTAAACTTTGAATAGTATGTCGGTGTCGACATAGTTTACCCTAAAGAACGTACCCTGAAGTCCTCCATAGACCATACGTAACGCGTCTATACTGTTTCAAAGCAAAGTTAGGAAAATTAATTTGTAATAATAAAAATTATTTACAGCAAAAAATAATGATCTTATTACCAAAAAATAAAAAGTGTATGTAATTATAATTTACAACAAAAAACAATTACATGCTAACTAAGTACCAAAAGTGACAATTACATTTTAACAAAGATCTGCAAATCTATACAAAACAAAAAATAATAATGTGTTTTATAAGATATATTGTCTAATCATATAGAAAAAAGAATTCTGTACTTTAAAAGCCATGACACATAGAAAGATATAACAAATCCAAAATGTTTATTTGCTTAATGTTTACGACTTACTGCTTAAGTTTTCTTTGTAACTCTTCACATATTACAGTTACCCGATAATCTATTTTATATATTATATAGTATTTTATATATGTACTATATAATATATATTTTATACACTATATTAGATAGTATTTTTACATTTTTCCACATTTTATTTTGGAAAACGTAAAGTACATAATTGTATCGTAAACTATGCAATACAATATATGATGCAAACAATAGTCAAGCATATAAACTGTACTAAATGTTTAAAATTAATTACTACCATACATTATACAATGACATTTTATGTACGTTTTTATCGTATATTGTAATATAATAATTCAAGTAAGATTGCTTCTAACAAGTAATGTAATTGCGTTTATATAAGATAATGAATAATTATAATACAGAATATCAATGTTTATTTTTAAAACATAACGTCGTTTATCATACAACGACGTTTATGTACGATGCAAAATGCGAAATTAATTAATTAATAGTGTATACAGTACTCTGATATATCCATTTACATACAGAATATAGCTTTTGTATATAAACACATAACACATGCATAATTTATTAATAATTCTTATTATTTATTACGTGCTAATTAGTTAAATAATGAATATCTTTGTTTTGCATTTACAATGTTCCCTCCCATAAAATGGTATATTTATAATGTATGGTATATTACGTGATGCCAGAAAAAATTACTTACGATAGATAACATTAATCGCAAAAATTACTTCACCTTTATAGTCGCTAATTTGAAAACAGATTTTCGCAGATTGCAAGGGGAGTTATTAAAATTAAAATCATTCTCTAACAATTAAAATTATTCTCTGTATTCTATTATACAAATCAGAAAGTATATTCTATACTATACAATAAAAGTGTCTCAAGGCAAAAAGTTAATTTTAATGATACAACCTTCTGAAAAAACTGTATCTACAATGGGAAATTATTAATAAAAGATATCGATTTTCAATGCAGATACCATACAGGCATAGATACAGAAAAAAGGTTTTTGAATGTCGATGAACTTTTTACAATCTATCGCGGTATAACATGCTATGATATACATAAATATACATATTAAAGCAACTCAATATTAAGTGATGCAGTTGCATACATGACAGACGAATCACAAGAAAGAAAATCGAATAAGGTGAGAAATCAAACGAGACGAAGAACATCGATTAAACCTATCGATATTCGTCACTTTTGCCAATAAAAATTGCAAAATTTGACAACAATATCGATTATTATTAATAGACAATTATTTGTTAATCATCGAAGATTACGTTAGCAAAATACATGGTATATTTTTTCAATTTTCAATTTATGTCGTTAATAATAAACCACATTAATTCAAAGTAGAAAAAAACTATTAATAATTCAAAACGCGATGATGTGTTCAATGCACAGAGTGCATTACAATAAAATAATTCTTAATTCATGTGTAAAGCTTTCGCAATTATCTCGAATAGCCAATATGTTTTTGCAATTTGGTCAATTTGAATGCTAAAAAGGTAAATTTTGTTGAAAGTTGTACGTTTAAATCTTTCTAATACTAGATTCGCAATTTGACTTTTTACATCTTTTTATCAATGATTTATGTATGGCCGTTCCATCTTTTCAAATTAATTACAATTTACATTTCAGAATGTTTCAACTCTTTCACAACACGTCGAACCGTTTTATCATAACTAATCACAGAATATAATTAAAACATGAGTTTAATAAATGGGATAATGTGATAATTCTTGACGAAGAATCATGTTAATTATGGCAAACGTTTGATTTCAAAGATGCCGAATAGTCGCTCTTTAAACTTTTATTTATTTATTATTAATAAAAATAATGTTATTAATATTAAAAAATACTATTATCTCTGCGTTAAACATATATGAAATGTACTATACACTTTTTATAGATTACATTCGTTAAGATATAATTTGAAAAAGCGTTATTTAATAGTTTATTAAACAATGAAAAATCATAATTAAACAATCACATTTAATTATATACATTAAATATACTGATCAATTGAAATTTAAACAAAGTTATTTATGTTATCATTATAAAAATGACAAAGTTGAAAAATCACAGTCCATAAAGATCATTGTGCACCCAGTTTCGGAATAACAAAGTTTAAGGTTGGAAAAACAGACTGACTGAGCCGAGATAAAGTGGCTGAAAGGTCTACGCAGTAGATCTCTCTGGCTCTTTGTGTAAATAAGAAAGATTTCAAAAATCGGGGATTCTCTTTCTTTTACATTGCACGTATTTTATTAAAATATCCAGATTACTGTAGAATAAAATAAAATAACAACGTTCAAAAATTTTTAATTTGTCAATAATTAAATTTTTTTCTATTACAAAGAAGGAAATTGTCTAATTAAATGTATATAAAAACAGAGAGAGAGAGAGAGAGAGAGAGAGAGCGAGAAAACTTGTGAATGTGTGTGTTTTTTATGTATACACACACGATATATATCATAACAATTTAATCTTTATTATATTAAGAGATTATATATATATAATGGTAAAATAATAAAAATTAAATCATCTTTTAATACGAGTATAAAGAGTCAAGAGATTAAATTATTAAGATTAAATCTACAATAATTAAACAAACGTTAAATACTTTGCCGATCACTAAATTATATGTAAATTTATAATACAAAGACAAAGTTCAGTATGCATTTCGAAACGTTAATACCCATTGTTAATTCCGCAACGACTGGTATGGTATTTCTGTGCACGCCTGTGAAACGTTCGCGGTCATCCATAAAGTCGATATTCAAAGCCAAATGAAACGGTCCAACGAGCTCGTCGTCGCTTCGGCGGGCCCTTACTTTATTGAAACAACGTATATAAAAGGGCATGGTCTTCCAGTGAAAATAAGCAATCTATGAAAATATCTCAGTCAGGAAAATATGTATGAAAGTGGTTAATTACACTCGTAAAATAAGTGTTTAATTTTAAGATATAAAAATATTTTATTCTCTCTCATCTCCGTTTTTTAAACGCTTAAAAATGTTTTAGTTTTAAACTTTCCAATAGATAAAACATTATGTATTTGAATTTAAAACACTAAGATTTAAAACAAAAGAGTAAAAGAATAAGAGCATAAGAGAGTAAGACAGTGAGACAAAGTTTAACGAAAGGTGGAACAACTATAATCCAGCCTAAAATTGAAATATTTTTTATTATTAAACTTTTGTTTTGCAAAGATGTTTTAAACACAAACATTTTAAACATTACACTTTTTACAGTGTATGGCTCTTGATGACACTAATAAAAATTGACTTTTCCGTAACGATAAACTCATCCCTCTAATGTGATCGATATAGATACGCGATCCATAGATAACCGTACGAATAGCACACAAATCGCTCCTAAAAATTAGTCTTTTTTACGGATAAAAAACGAGCACTGATATATCATAAATTTCCGCTACTGCCAATGTCGCATTCCCAATTGTGACCCTTATACCAATAAAATTTTGCATAATGTTTTGCACGTGTTGTATACATCCTTCTACATATATGTATAAAGAAATCAAAAGATTCTCTTAAAAATTGATATAAATATGTAAAATAATAAAAAAGAAAAATGTCAAATAAATTAGTTGTAAGTGTTAAATATTTATACATATAACTAATACGTTTACAATTCCAGGTAACAATGATTTATTTCCATTCCGATTCGGATACGAATGGCGTGTAATCCCAAAACTTTTTTATTCATTGCAGCTGCGCGCATCATCTCGTTATACTGTCGGACGGATAAAAACCTCACGAAATTGCATCTGCGTTCATATTTGAAAGTTATACCACTGCGCATCTGCGTGCATGGTGCAGGCCAACATTATGGTCATGTTAGATTTACGCGTCGCGACGATGCGACGCGGCGCGGCGGCTAGCGAGCGTTTCATCGTCGATTCGTATCCCGTCTCACCGAGCTATTCACGATCGGAATGTCCAGGACACCGTGCTCTCAGTTCTCCTCAGTTCTCTAGCCAACTTTTATTCATGAAAACATTTTAAATTCTGATAGCAAAATTGGCTTGATATTCCGCTCTCAGTCAACCCTGCGATATTTTGGTAACCACGGGTAGACCTATCTCTTCGTTCTATTCTCTTCACCGTCGAGAATCGCTCTATACTTCCGCTTCTTCTACTAGTCTTCTTTTTTCATATAGATTGGATATCGACTAGTGTTTGCTTCATGTGCACGGCAGCTACAACAGTCTCGCGTGCTCCTGACACTCGGCCGATGTGTCTCGCTCGTCCGTTGTCCTCATTCCCTCTTTTCTTTGTTCTTTTCTCTATGCACAGCGCGCGTGGAACATACAGGCCGTTTGTCTTTGAAACGACAGAATTTGGTTGTACAACGAGAAACCGATCACGTATAACGCGCCGGTATTGTCATAAGCGAGTAGCAGAGATGTACGTTATACGTACAGCATATGTATGTACATGCAGATATTTTTAACAGAAACTTGGCTGCCGTCTTGGACGTCTACATTTGTAGTTGTTTATTGAAAATTTCATGTAATATTTGGCAACAAACACATTTGTTACCAAATATTACAAATCCATTCAGAATATTGCCAATATATTGATATAATGTTATAAACTTTTTTAAAAGCATGTATGTTCTCTTCAGTAAGATAAGAGAATATAATCGTTACTTAATTCCTTCTTTGATATCGTCATTTTTTTCAACATTAGCATTGACAAGTCGCCATTCAAATTGTATACTCAAAAATATATATTGCAAAATATCTTGCAATACATTTTTTTTATATAACCTCAGAATAAATAATCCAGAATCTTACAATAAATATATTTCAACACAATTTCCATTTTCTATACTGAGAATTTATATAGAGTTCTTAAAAGCTCTCAAGTAAAATACTTGAGGAGTAAATGGAAATTCGTACTTATATGTATTATTTACAACTGCTGCAAAAAAAAAGATATTTTTGAGGAATGCTTTCTCAATCAATACATACGAGAATGTAAATACGAGAGATTCACTATTTTGGAATTCATTATATTGAGGTGGAATTTCATGTCCACCTTCGTTTATTATCCAAAAACGTGTTTCAATTTCTACTACTGACAGCACCCTGTTGCGATACGAGACTCATGCGAGGCGTAATATATTACCTCAATGTTTCACTTGTAAGCAGATATGTACAACTAGGATCACAAGTCTTGCCAAAGAGAAGCTTTCAGGAGTTTACCTATACCTACACGCGCATAGAATTATACGTATGTGATGGCCATCTTCGAAATATGACGCGTGACGCTTGCAGAGAGAGTTACACGTAGTTACACGCACAACAATGTAATCATGATTAATTGCAACTGTACTGAATTTCTCGAAATTTCTGCTATCTTTCGTTTCTCATTCAACAACTTTCCACTTTGTTTGAGAGAAAAGGAAAGAGAGAAAAAGAGATAAAAAGAATGTCGAACTACTCTCGATGCAAATTTTATCCAAGGCTTTTTCGCAGATCATGTAACATGATAGTTGATTTTCAAATCGCTATTTGCATTCACTTATTTTTTCAAGTTGTAGATACTTTGATATAAATTTTTATTTTTTATACATACCCGCGCCCCCGCGGTTACGCTGTTTTTTAATAATACAAGTACTATTATTCGAAAAGATGTTTTAATTATTACTCAATAACTGTATTACGTATCATGTTATTTTATGAGCCATGAAATTTAAGTAACGATGAATAATTTTAAAAATAACATTGTGCTGCGACGCTCCAGCGACATTAATTTAACAAATATTTTCTTATGCCACCGAGCAAAATTATGTAAAATTTATTTTCACACACATTCGGCCGTTGTCAAACGCATCTCGATGATATAACAGACCCAGCGATGTAGAAATATGCAGTGTATGTGTTTGCGCGAATTCTCGCTCGCGCCACTTGTACGAAGTTTTATTATGACGCAACGATATCGGTGCTTTCATTGGACAGCTCCAATTTAACGGTGCAAAATGGTAAAGTGGATTTACAAACACGGCAGAGAGTCGATTGCAAGCATATGCACACTTACAGTCTGCCATACTACGCTTGTGAATAAACGATATAATTTTTAACAACAAAACAATCGAACTCTTACAAAATATTGCGATGCGTCCAACAAATTCTAAAGAATTGTTTGATAGCTAAAAACAAATGGAATATATGGAATAATAAAATGTGCATATATAAAATAAGTAAAATCAAATTTCGGACATCAAATTTTCAAACTATATATAAATATATAAATTCTCTTATCTTATATATAAATTTTCTAATTTTTATAATATATAATTATAAAAATAATATTTTACCTGTGTGTTTTTTTTTTGTAATATGAATTATGTAAAAAAATAACGGATTATAAGACTCAAATATTCGATATTATTACGAATTATTTGAGCACTTAAGACCCTAGCTTGATCGTTAAAAACATTTTTTCTTTACTTGTTGCGTAATTACATTTATGGTCCTAAAAAATTCTTTGTTTAATATTGTTAACGCAATGTGTGAGACGTTTTATAATCATGAGTTATTAGCATCAAATATTTTTATCAATAATAATATAATGCATTAATATAAAATAAGAATATACTCTAACGTAAAATTTTATGACCTCTTCTATTTCTTTTCGCAATATATTGCACCTATTAACATGATTCTGTAATGGAGTTTTTAGATTGAACAGAATGTTTGGGGCGAAAAGCAGATATATATCGATCATCAGCAACGGCACGCTAAAAACAATGTCGTACTTAGGATGTGCTTTTAACGGCGAAAAAAAAAGGGGAAAAAGCAGAGATGGAGAGAGGGGGAGGGGGAGGAAAGAAGAAAAGAGATCGGCCTAAAAAGGTGCATAAACCAAATGGCTCAAATATCAGGTGATAGTTTGAAAATTTCATTTCAGACGAGACTGAATGACCTGCATCCATCTCCATTATGAAAGCTACTACGCGCGCGCCTTCGTCTGTTACAATGCAGACATTAGTCTGGATATGATTTATCGACCCATTTTAAAGCTCCGTTACACGCGAATAAAGGGCATTTACCGCTATTTCAAGTGTAGGTCGATCGCGAATGCATTATATGTATGTACATACTTACTGTGCTGTTAAAGACTGTTAATAACTTCAACACGCCGAAACGATCGATAGCGAAACTCACAAATCAACTCTACTGATAATCTTCAGGGGATAAGCAGTCAAACCATCGAAAAATTAAATACTTCTTCCAGCTTCTTAATTCTCTTTTACGATCTCAAATAAATATTTAACCTTTAATATTTTGTGACTCGTTTGTTTTTTATTTTATATCGAGAATGTATTTCTCTGATCTAACACTAATTTTAAAAGCCCTATTTTCGGTTTATTTTTTATTTATGTTTCTTTTTTCTAATTCTATATGTATATTAAAAAATGTTCGTCTTTGTGACATATCTTTACTACATATATCTTTAATATACATCTTTCTACATATATCTTTTTAAAAAAATTTACAAGATATTTACATCTAAAAGTTGTTCTGTAAAGAAGATTCCAATATAAATTTTAATTTTTCAGAAAAAATATAGATACAAGTAATCATTTTGTGGAAAAAATCATCATTGCTTATTATATTATTATGCAAAAACATTTTTATTTGAAAATAAATGTTTTTAACTAAATTCTATATCCCAACGAAGTTTTACTAATTTTCAATTTAATAGTTTTAATATTTATTCTTTGTAATATATGTGCGTGTGTTTGTGCGCGCACGCTTGCGTATTGGTGACATTCTAGTTATAAATTGTCGATAACATTTATCTTAAATTAGTTATATCATAATATATAACAATCTTATTGACAGAAACATAAGGATTAATGACGCTCACAATCTATTTGTCGACTTTCAAATTACGCTAACTTATTAAATTTTTCATCACGTAATTGTACGTGCGACGTTTAGCGCTAAACGTGCTCATCTAATTACGAATTTTATTTTTCTTACAAAGATCGCGGCCCGCTGTTATGACTGAAAAATATACGACCATATTTAGTGTTAAATGTGCCCCGTGAATATGAGCCTTTGTTTCGGTCGGTTCACGTATACTGTAACCTGCACGCAAAATTGCCTTGATTACTTTAACAAGTACGCTTTTAACGTGATACAGAGGAATAGCGCCATGTAGAAACTTTCGCAGATGTTAAAGAATTAACGAGAGCTGTTACAATGCGTTCGCATAGCAGTAAAAGGTTAAGTGGAGAGATGATGAAGTATGAGGCCAGCAGAACGACAGATTGTGAGACAAAACAATGTATATTATTCTATAACGAATAAAAATTAAATTTTAATCTTATGTTTTAATATTTGCTAGCAATATGTTTTCAATATTTTAGAAGTATGTAATAATTAACAAGGAAAATGTTCACGATTCATTCACTTACACAAACACACACACACACACACACACACACACACACAAAATTATCTACTTAAAAGGTACAAATACAAACACAGACATAGCCTTTTAATATCGATTCACTCAATTGCTAATTCACTCAAGCAGAACAACAAGTCATTATGATATCAAAATAATGTAAAAATGACTCCAAAATGATCATAAAAAAATTTGAAAAAATTGTTCAATCATATCCGATTTATTTTGAATGTGCTTTTGTTACCGTAACTTGTTGTTCTGCTTGGGCACGATCTTTTGGAATAAAAAAAAGTCAATTATTACGATAATGCATTCGATAGATTTTCTTTATTGTTAATCAATTATTTTCGCTACATAGCTCGCCTACCGCCCTCATACTTTTTTATCTGCTCTTTTTCTTTTTAGTTGCCTGCAGCGGACGTTTAGCCCTTGATATTTACCACATCACTAACATTTCCACGAAAAAGTAGAGTATCTCATTTATTTCTTGCAAACATTTTATAAGAAATGCGCCCATGTATTTACCGAAAAATGTAATGTACACTAATGCAAATCTCTGCAAACCTTCCTTTTATATTAGGTTGAGTAAAAAGTCATCGCGTATTTTTTAGCTCAAAGTTGTATATACGAGTACAATATCTTCGTCAATAATGAATGAAATTCAAATTTAAAAAAAGGGTTTTAAAGCTTGAAATCTCTACTTTTAAAAGCTTATCACATTTTTTAAGTTTATATGAGTTTGATAATTTTTACATACCAAAAACTACGAGCTGAAAAAGACGAAAAATTTTCTTCTCACTTTGTGGATTTGTAACGTGTCCAAAA
>NW_017305288.1:1832348-1838449 GCF_001594115.1 Trachymyrmex septentrionalis
ACACACACACACACACACACACACATATTGGTCCTATCCTATACAACCTTACTATTAAATTCACATTTTATAAAAAAAATATTCAGCTTTTTTTAGAGAAATTCAGCACATATAAATACATACCTATAGTGTTAAAAAAAACCGCACTATTTAGTCGTGTATAACTTTTTGTTATAAATATAATATTGATTTAAAAAATTTTTGCGTTATCCAACTTTTCATGTACTAAAAATTGTACATAAAAAAGTTTCAATATAAAGTATAATGTATCATAAGAATGTAGAAGCCAGTAATATATTCAATTATACATTGATATCATCACTTTATAATTTCTAACATGACTCGTATCAAGTAGAATCGCTAAAATATAAAACTTTAAAAACATAGATCTACAACTATTCTAATTTCCTCTTTCAAAGTTATTACATATTGGCATTACAGTTTATTAATACGCTAATCGGCAAAACTACTACGTAGAAATTGTTTCTAAAGATACATAAATATATATAAATATATCAGGCATTTTCCGGATTGCATCCCTCGCCATTGTAATGTATAAATTATTCTGCTCACATCCCGAAAGCGCGGAAGTGATTTATACCGGTAACTTATAGGAGTGGATATTATTCTTGGTTGTAATATCATGCTGTCAATATTTACGACTGGCATCAGACAATGTCTCAAGTCCGCAGTAATTTAAACTTTACGTTACCTTATATATGTAGTGGATGTATTTTGCAATATTCTATAACTGACAATGAGATAGTCAAATGCTAATTTAACAAAATTTTTTCTCTTTAAAAACTTTTATACCAATATTTAAATATTTTGTGATTGATTGCGATATTATGTGTAATGATATATTATTTTTGAATTACTGCAAATAAATCGAAGAAATACAATACAGTAGACAACTAAATTATATATATTCCTACATTTTTTAAATAAATTTCTGATATCGTAATTAAATATAATTAAACAAGCTCTCATTGCCGATTTGCTCTATCTATCTGACATTTATTTAGAGCATCGGCAAAGCGTATAAATTTGATCTTGAAATTTATCATTTATAGCTGCACATTTATCATTTATAGATCCCTTCCGCAATTGTTTCCAAATTGTAATAGAGCCAAAGTGAAATATAATTGATATATGCAGATTTTGACAAATGCTAACGAAAAGTTGGTGACATCTATCGTTTCTAATTTGAACTATATCTCATTTAGTCAATAACACTTCGAAACCATATTTACGAAACTTCGACGATTAACAACACTTTTCGTTGCAGAAACAATCGTCGATTGGAAAGCGATAATCCTCGTGAGCGAAGAATCGGCATTTTCTCGAGCACGATTTCGCACCGGATATTTCGTATACTGTAGGTATACTGCGGATTACTGCAATGACGGCTACGCCGATAGCTTTTTCCAGTTTAGTCGGATTGTACTCGTCATAAATTACCAGCTATTTCAAGAACTGCTACGCGTAGATTCAACACGGACAGGCAATCTCCTTGGTATATACGGCACTTTCCACCCTTTCGTGTTCTTATCCCACATCCTTTCAATTCGCAATTCGTTCAATATCGCAAATTTGAAACTGTGATGTGGAAATGAGAATATTACTCTTGATTTTAAATAAATCTTAATACGACATTATGGGCACGATCTTTTTTAATAAACGTCAAGAAAACAAAAACGTTGATAGATATTATCAGTGCAATTTGTTAAAATTATGATACTTTGTAATAATAAGATTTCTTATGAGATTATACATAGAAGGACAAGAATATTAAATAGAATTTTGATTTCATCCATTTCTTCTTGAAAGTACCAAGATGCATATATGTATATTATTTCATTGTAAGAGTCGTTGAACCAACTGTTTACCCTATGAGAAAATTATCGACTTCATATCTAATTGAATTATAACGTGTACAGTAAATTATTTTCTCATAGGGTAAGAAGCTGATTCAACGACTTTAATTCACCCTGTATATATATAAATGTAACATATATATATATATATATATATACAATATATACATATATACATACATATATATATGTATGTATATATATATATGTTACATTTAACAAATTAATGTTAATGTTATTAAACAAAAGAATTTTTTCTATTCAATAACTCTGGCAACGAGGTATTCGCAAATCGTTACTTGATCGCGTCTTTAGAAGATCAAAATGCTCTCAGATTTTAAATTCTAATTCTCAAGTAATAAAAGGATAGGAAGAACATTAGAATGACGAAGTTGAGAAAGTTCCTTGCGCAGTTAGCAATGGCGAGTCATTCGAAGAACACCGACTAAATTACTACAGCAATTTTCGGAATTAATGTCTGCAAACGATAAAGGAGGCGTAGATGAGATAAATCCTTTTAATTTACCGTAACTCCATTTCTAGCTAGAACTTTAGCAGACAGGCGATTACACTGCAGATGCTTACTAACTTTTGACATTTTATTATACTATATTTTGACATTTTACTCGATATAATAATAGCTTGATCCGTCCATCATTATTCGATTACAAAGATTTCAATGAGCATTATTGCTGTCATGTTGATTTATTAGATTCATTATCGTTGTCATTGCGTTAGTAATGATCCGATTTAATGCATCGATCTCGTCAGATCATTCGATGCTATCAGACGCGCGGATGACGTGCGGACCAAGTGGATAGCTCTGATAAATTACAATTGTGCGTTCTCTGCCGCACTTGATCATGTATTATGCAAATTTTATCCTGCCACTCGATATATTAATAATAATACCATAAAGAATTTTAATAAACTATTTTTTAAGAATAAAAGGAAATGTACAACAAATAATATTAAAAGAATAAAAACATATTCCTTTAGTTTACATTATTATACTTTTAATGAATGTGAAATAGAATTTTTCGCCATTTGTCAAATTTCAGAAAACTATTATACTACTAGGATATTATAGTAGTCCACACTCAAAGCTACAACGATCAACACTTACCTTAAAAATGTTTATAAAAATTCCAGGTCAGCTACCAATTGTGAAACTGCACCAGCGTAGAAAATTGTATTTTTTTGCCGTGTTGCGTTAACTGCCGCTATGGTCTGTAATAAAAAAAATATATATACATACAAAGAATTTTTTAATTTTAAGTTTTTGTATGAAGAAAATAATTTTTAAGGATAAAACATATTATATAAATATGATTATTTTTATAATATTATTATTATTATAAAGTTATATTATTCATATTTTATTATATAAACGCGTTACAAATATTTAATTTAAAAAATCGGAGTTACGTAAATAATGCTATAACACTTATATATTATTTATTGTTTTTTTATACTAGTAAATCAAACAAGCTATGACGAACGAATAAACTGTTATTTTTATGTATTCGCGAGATTTTTTTTCGTTGCAAGATGATGTCTCTATTGCATTCGGAAAAATAATCGCTTTTTAAAGCGATTTACATATCGGTGAATTCTACATCAAATAAGATAATTAAATGCACGTCAGATGTAATTGAAATATAACAATATATAATATAATGTATAATACTTATAAAAGTTTATTAGTGTAATAAGATGTTCTTTGATATGTTCCTAATCAGTATCCATGTGCAGATTAATATAAAATCCAAATAAGCGATTACATAAATTGCGATAATGTCTTAATAATTATAAAGCATTAACTTTCAACAACGTAACTAGGACAATAAGATACAGTTTTTACGACATAAAATTGTTAATTTTTCGGAATTTTTATATGCATATATTAATATAGATCGAAATATTAAACGCGATCTTTCTTTAAAGCATAATTATAGTCGCTAAGTAATATTTACCTAATTTAAGTCTGCTAAATTAAAAACTGTTTTGCTCGATTTACACAAGCAAAGGATTATTTATACTAGCCGTGAGCTATAAGAAATTGACCATTCATAGTCGAATGTAAACAGAATAATCGACTTCACTCTCCTCATATTCGACTGTGATTGTCATTTTCTTATTATAACTTACGGCAAAAGTTAACAGTTTACAGTCAGTATAAATGATCCTTAAAAAAATTGAGATATGTCAGAAACGTCAGAGAATAAATAATCTTATATAAAGAATTATAACTTCTTTATAAGATTGTGTAACATTTATAACTTTAAACATTCTTCGATGGGCATTTCTTCTCAATCATCATTCCCTTCGATACTCTCGACACAAACTCTATTACCCTATATATATATAATATATATAATATATCAGATAAAATTCCTTTCATGACACGCGTACGTAGCCATATGCAAGCCGAGGATGACATTTTGCTCGTTCAATATCGCCGACTAAAATATTCTTGCAACGATAGGGATCGACGTCAGTGTTGAAGGAACTCAATCGTGAATTTACATATTTATTTGACATGCAAATTTTTTAAATTTTTTATAAATTTTTCGATAAGATTGCATATCTAACCCAATGATGTGATTAAATTTCAATCGATGTAAAAATATGTTACTCATAAATCTCAACAAAATATTAAGTTAAGAATTAAGATTAGATCTTACATTCTTATTTGTAAAAAATAATAATGTAGTAAAATTGATAATGATAAAATTGATTAAAAATACAAATTTAATATATTATCCAAGTAATAAATATCTTAAATTTAAACAACCACATTTTTGCATACATTATACAGAATTTAAATAGTTATTTGAAAGCATTAAACTATATACTTTGTCATACATTATTCATCATAAATTTAATAACATCTTTTAACTGACTTAAAAGTATTAATTATTTACATTATTACGTAATAATCCAAGCTACATATGTATAATGCACAATTAAAAGAAAAAAACTATGCTACAGTCATTTAAAAAAAAATTACTTGCCATGTACATTTATATTATTGTATCTATTTATCGAAATGTCCGTTGATCGAGAAAAATTGAGTCGATAAAACTGTAACAAACATAGGGAAAGATTAACGTGTCCGTTGGGTCTACATTTTATCTAAATGTATCTCCTAGCGCTGAATTTGCAGTTTTTACGCAAAAATACGAAAGCGACAACGAAATTTAACACGCCCAGACATCCATTATCCGATATATCTAGCACACCATACTTATCCATTTAACTCTAACATATTTATTGAAAGAGACTTCAAAGATATTTATTATTATTAAACTTCGAAATTTGTTGATTATAAAAAACCTTGAACAGTATTTATTGATTATTATTGATAATGGAAATTTTTTCCATCTTTATGCTTTATCACAAATTTTTGGTAGTGATACGTAAAGGAATTTTCCATTGTATACCAACGAAAACATCGCGAATGAATAACTTGATCAAGATTGCACATTTTAACGGAAATTTTATTAGATATATCGCATCTCTGGAATCTTCGACACGTAGGAGAAGGGGAAATTAAAGTTCCATATTTTCTTACTCATCATTACCTTCGCAATGAGCGATGCTGATGCGAGAATAATTTAAATAGGAAATCGTAATGCCGCCGTTTCTCACATTTTATCGCACGAGATTTTATTAGACCAAGAGAGAAAGAAGCCTACAACGAAATCTGATAACTCTTAATTTACGTAGAAACGAAATGCAAAGAAGTAAAACTGAGCTAATTTAACGAACGAGGATGAGAAATGAAATTTAAATCTCTGCTCGTTTTCATCATCTACTGTCAAATTTCTTCTCACCGAGCGAGATAAGATTTGCTCTCTCATTGCCGAAGACTTAAATAGCACCGATTGTGAAACAAAAGACACGTCTCGAGATCTAAACACGACAGTTGTGGCAATTTAGCCCATCAGAATTAAAATAAAGATTAATACAACGTTATATCAGCTTATGCAATTTACGCATTCTCGAAATGTTTTTCGAATAAAACAAACTCAGATATTTACCAAAATACATCATGGTTTCTGTATATGAATAACGAGTATTTAATATGCGAATTATACAAAAATAAAAACGAGAAAACATACAATAAAAGTAAACAATAAATAAAAATTCTTCGCCATTTTCTATATCTTTATCAATTTTTGTACTTGTAATTTAGACATTATATATATATATATATAA
>NW_017305288.1:1838549-1845319 GCF_001594115.1 Trachymyrmex septentrionalis
TGTAATTAAAAAGATTATAATCTTATTTTGATTTATTAAAAAAATTGTTGTATAGATATATATATAAAGATAAAATTTTGTGTAAAAATTAACTTTAAAAATATTTCACAAATAAAACTATCGCTGAAACATAGGCTTGAGTTGAGAATAACCTGCGCGCAGCTATCGATCTAAAAACAAATTTCTATATAAACAGAAATAAAGAATTCAGCTACAAATATATTGTATATAGTACTATATATATAGTACTATTTTTATTCTTTATTATTTTTCTTGTAGATAATCGAATGCTGTTGAACTTATACATCCGATTTCATGAAAATTGTAACGAATGTTTTTGTATTTCCGAAATGATTGGATAAAATAAAAAATACTCTTAGAATTTCGTTTCAAAAAGGACAAAATGTACGCGCATACACATATATACCTATATACATATATGTATATATATATTCTGACATAGCTATAGTAAAATCGATTAAGAAGACTTATACGTGAAAAAATTGGATATCAAACTTCAGTTATGTCACGCACAATTGCAAACTTTGATTCTTGCAAAATAACGAATACTAAAACCTTCGAAAAATTTATTTGGCTTAAATTACCAAGTAAAATACATTTAACGTAATGTGAAAAAAAATTTACATTTTTGATCGTTTAAGTTCAAAAATATCACAATTGAAGAATATAAAAAATTGCATTTGTTTAAGTTTCTGCGTGAAAATAATTCAGCACTTAAACTAGTATTTTACAAATTATACATTCAATTATGTATACGATGCAATTTTCTTTGGCACTATAATCTGCAGCAGCTGCTTGCAGTTCTATTTTTATTAATCGAGCAAGTTGTTTGAGCTTAAATTATTCAAATTAACATATATAATAAGAGTAAAACCTCAAGCTCGACGAACAACGACTCGATTTCGAAAACGACTTGGCACCCTTGGAAAATAGTTATTTAGTACCAAGTACACAAGTAGAGTGTGGTCTAACCAGTTTGTTTGCCAGACTCAGACCTGGTCAATTCTCGAGGGACTGATTTGTCAGTGGTGAAGGTGGTTTTCCGGTTTTCTCACTATGACCACATCGAAATATTGTATTCACTTTACAACGTTTGTAAAGTTGACACTATAGAGCTATTTGGGTAATGGGAAAGATGGTACTGTCTTTAAAATAAAGATTATTGACTCTTCTTCTGAATAAGAATATTAGAATCAAAACAAGAATTAATATTGTCTTGAAAATCAAAATAAGAATATTGTCTTGAAAATAGGAGATAAAGATTATTCATTTTCAATGACGTCCCAATCGCAAAAAAAAAGGAAATAAATGTCAATTCTCCGCTTAATGTTAATTTAGATAATATAACTGCATTTTTATATAATTACATTTATAAATAAATCTCATTTTAATCTCAATAATTATTGCTCTCAGAAATATGTGAGATTTTATGTAAAAATTTTACTACTTTTGTAGGAATTAATACATTAATGCTGTGTTTATCTATCCGCTAAAACGAGATAATAACTCCATTATACCGCATTGTATTAAATATTAAAAAGTCTTTTTTGATATGTACCGCCAAGCTATAAAAGAGCTTTTATCTATGTAGTAATAGAATTTCGGTAATTCCATTAAAAGTTAATTTGAGAGAGCCAGCAGTAAAAAGCCGCTTTGCATAGTAAAGTAGAATACATATGTTGCTGTATACATATCATTTTAACAACTAACAAATTCAAAACTTTGAAAACTTGAAGTGGTAGAAAATATAGGTAGCTTAATATTTTGTTGTTTACGTTACGCAATGACATAAGTATCTATTTCATTTAGTATAATTAAGAAATTATTCTGTCTTAAGTAAATTTAATTAAATCTTGGAATATTATGAAATTAAGTAATTTAATCTCTTTGTTTCTTCCTCTCCGTCTCTGCATTTGCATACAAGTATGTAATAAATTAATTATTTTAACTTGAATATCACATGTATGTACAACACACACACACAAAATATATATATATATATATATATATATATATATATATATATGAATAAATCTAATGATACAATATTCCAATTAATATACAATATAAGTTTCAATATATCTCATTTAAAAAATATTAATTAAACTATAGAAATTAAATATAATTATAAATGTAAAGCAATTTCTTGATACTCGATTTATAGTGCACAATAATAGATTTCAAAAAAGTTTGCGTGCAAATAAGAAAAGTATCACGATTATTGCATAGTAATTGAGAATTGAATCGCAATTCAAAACGGCGCAGCGTCAGCCGCTAGCGATATTTTATGACTTCACTCTCTGCACTGCGTAAAATATTTCATTACGCGGCCTTAGCTATATCAAACGCAAGGCACATCGATGAAATGACCGAGACGGATTAAACGAGGGCGTGTTTTGGCTTTGTGCTCTGCGACGCGACGTAGAGCGATACAGTAGCAATTTGTGCCGCAAAAATAAATCTATTGCACAATCGTATATATGTACAAACACACGTAACAATTGGCTACTTATATTGATTACAATTATTATATAATATTATATTATAGGAGAAACACTCGCGCGATAAAGCTTCAGTTATCGAAATTAAACGCTACTATACGTAACATGAAATGTAGAGATATTATGTAAGATAAATAATCCAGACTTATATGCGGCCTGAATTTATCTCAATTACTTCATTTTTATTTTGCTTTTATTTATTTCTCTCCTCCCCTCTCCCTTCCCCCCTCCTCGCCTCCATCTCATCCTCCGTTTATAGCATAATAAAGGAATATATACTCGTATACATATATATAGTTTTAAAAACTAAGAAATCATTATTTATATTTAGTGAAAGGGCGTAAAGAAAAAATTGCTCGACAATTTTGTCAACGATTATTAACAAATTTTAGATGTTATATTCCTTACCTTTTTAAAAATCGATGAAAATATTAATTTTCAAATCACAAAGAATTCCTTATTCCTATATATATTTTATATTATAGTAACTCGTTCTTAAGCTATTGTTCAAGGTAGGATTGTTTAAAATTTAATTATTTGAAAGTTTAATATTTTTTCCTTCTTTTGATAAATTTATTCGGTTCCCGACCACCGACCCAGTTGTTCACTGACCCTAAAAAAGACAGCAGGGTTATCAACTCCACAAAATCGAATCTATTTGAACCTCTTTCAGGTTTGAAACTCTCACCATTGAAGACAGGTTGATAGTTAGAAAGTTACCAACGCCATTTTGTTTCCCTAGCCATTTTCTTTGGACGCTCGATAGAGGTCGTCGCAGAGGGAAGTGTGGCGTGAGAGAAAAAAGCCGGAGAACCGAGAGCAGCGCGCGTCTTCACACTTTACGGTCTTCAGTATATACGTATATTGCGTATATCCGGGAGAACATAACCTCGAAGAGAGAAAGAGAGAGAGAGAGAGGAGACAGATAACCCACTATCTACCTACGGATGAACTGTCAATTTCGGTGTGCAGAGGGGCGTGTTTTGCGATCGTGAGGACAGGCCAAGGAAATTCGTGTAGACTGACCAGAGTCCGCGAATTTCCGTGAGCACTGGCGGCGTACACGTTACACGATCGCTCGAACGGCAGAGTATCGTTTAATAAAATTTAATCAACGACCGCGCCCGTCGAGCCCGCGTGTCCCGCGTTCACCTCGAGTTCTCTTCGAGCGTACGCTGATTCATCATCGCTGGCTTCGATAGTATTCAACGTCCCACGCCAATCGTCTTGAAACATCCTCTTTTACTAAGAGCAATCGCGAAATGACGGAGGTCTACAACTTGGGTGTCGATGCCATCAGCTGTCACGCGTGGAACAGAGATAAAACTGGTACGGAAAAACTGGTATTGTCCTCCCTCTAATAGATATCCCCTTCCTCTCTAATAGATTCCTCTCTCTCTAGGTAGTAGTTACTAGTTAGATTGTATTAGTGGATACGATAATCAAGCCGTTTTCACAGAGGTTGCCGTATGCCCAAACAACAATGAGATCCAAGTGCACAAACGTACTTCATCCGGATGGAAGTTACTCGAGACCTTGGAGGAACATCACATGGCTGTCATGGGAATCGACTGGGCGCCGAAAACCAATCGCATAGTCACCTGTTCCGCAGACAAGAATGCCTATGTATGGACTCAGAAAGAAGATGGCAAGTGGGATCCCGCTTGGGTACTTTTGCGAATAAATCGAGCCGCTACTTGTGTAAAATGGTCTCCTTTAGGTATATACATATACCCTCTATGCGCGTCCGAAAGAATTTACTCCAAATTTGTTATAGCTCTGTACAAAGACTGTCATTACAGAAAATAAATTTGCCGTGGGTTCCGGAGGACGAGTTATAGCTGTTTGTTACTTTGTATCAGAGAATAATTGGTGGTTATGTAAACACATTAAGCGTCCATTAAGGTCTACGGTAACTACCGTTGATTGGCATCCCAACAATAAGGTTCTGGTCGCGGGATCGACGGACTACAAAGTCCGTGTCTTCAGTGCATTTATCAGTGATATGGAGGATGCTCCTGGTACTAGTCCTTGGGGACAGAGTAATACCTTAGGAACATTATTAGCTGAGTTTCCTAATACACCCAATGGAGGTAAAACCGTCATCTTTTATTCTATTACATTTTAATTATTTTTGTATTCACATTTGAAATATATGAAATATATTGTATAATAAATACATATATATTCTGTCTATATTATAAAGAATTACATTTTAATTGTTGCTTTTGTAGGTGGCTGGATACATTCAGTATCATTTAGTCCATGTGGCAATAAAATCTGTTGGGTGGCGCACAACTCGTCCGTATGTGTTGCTGATGCTACTAAAGGAAATGCAGTCATGAGATTATATACAGAGCATTTACCGTTTTTAAGCTGCATTTGGATAGGTTCTAATAACATTGTTGCTGCTGTAAGCGATTCTTAAGAGATTATCTTTGAGATTATTCGATAATAATATTTATTGCACTAATTGGTAACTCTCTCTCCTTTATTTCTCATAGGGGCATAGCTGTATGCCAATGTTATATTCCGTAGATGACAACGGACAAATATATTTTGTTTCAAAGTTGGACAACACGCAAAAAAAGGAGATTGCCGGATTATCTGCTATGCGAAAATTCCAATCGTTAGATCGACAAGCGAGAAACGAGACGAATGATAATGCTTTGGATAGCGTGCATCAAAACACAATCAACTGCGTTCGCCGAGTATCCGATTATGAATTTAGCACAAGCAGTTTAGACGGACAACTTGTAGTTTGGGACTTGAAGGTAATTTGTATCATGCATATTTTAATATTTTATAAATGTTAACAATACAATTTTTTTTTCTAATCGATCTTTGTCTTTATCAAGCTTCTAGAGAATTCCATTGCTGGTCTCAAGATAGCGTAAGCATGAAACTTTTTTTATATTGCAAAGATCAGAGATATTACATCCAATACAACGATGTATAAATGTTAAAATGAATACTATACAATTTCTCATTAATTAATAGCCTTATTAAATTTCCCACGTCATATCGCGATTCCTATCCTCTTGAAAAAAGATAAGTGTCGTTTACTACTTATTGCGGTACGTAGGTGATCCGATAACGCAAATTCTGTAAGAAGGTAATATTGGCTATGACGTCATCAATAGATACAAGGTGTCGGAAAAATGCGAATCAATGGCTGCAGAATGTCTTTATCACACACATTTATATATGGTACTTGTGTACTATTGTACCAATCTAATATCATGGAAAATATCAATTCTTGAGAGATAAATCAAGTACTTAAGAGTAGTTCTTAATGAATAAAGCATGTGATGAAGCCTAGAAAAATAGAAAATCGATAAATTAATACCATATTCTATTTTTACCAGAAGAATAATAATATCGCATAAAACGAAAAAAAATCTTTAGCCATATCGAAAATTGAGTTTTAGCTTTTTTATATTCCGCGTTAACATGAACGTTCCCATTTTGTATAAAAATTTTAAAGATACGACACTCAATTCCAAAATCTACTATTGTGATTTATGAGATAAGTGTAGCGATTGAAGGGCAAGTGAATCCGCCATCGGCAGATAAGGCGTAAGTAGCTGTCGCACGCGTCGCACGTCGCACGCGCCAGGAAGGCGGCCGATAAGTGAGGGTGGGGAAGTGGCAACCGGATAAGTTGAGCAACGCGACAGCAACGCGAATATCGATTCGGTCTCGCGCAGTCTCGCGCAAACCACCCTTACGTGTGCAACGGCAGCGGTGCGCTCGAGACCTCGAGAGTCGAGTTTCGCTTTTGCCATGCCCGCAATGCCATTGCTATTGCCCGCCGTCACGTAAACAGAGACGTACAGTAATATATCGCTGATATACGAAGCATTACGAGGCAATACGAAATAGCTCGGCTCGGCATCGTCAATGTCAGCCGTGCTGGCGGTGCTGGCGGTGCTGGCCGTGCATCGCCGGATATCCCGCGAATTACGTGCCGATCGCGATTATTGATTCTTCGTCGAGTAACTTGTGCTTTTATTTTCCTTCCTTTTTCGCTTCTTTTTCCAAAGCCGAGATGGAAGGATTATGTAGGATCATCGCTATAACGCGCGCTGAGAAAAAAATTACGTAAATTTTACGGGCGCGCGCGCGCACGCGCGCGCGCACGCACGCACGCACGCAGGCTATCGTCATCATCATCCCTTCGCTTCGTATGCGCGCTATCATCCCCCTGAAAGCTACTGAAAGCGCGTCGCCGCCGCCGCTGCCACC
>NW_017305288.1:1845419-1847389 GCF_001594115.1 Trachymyrmex septentrionalis
GGATCGAATATGAGGCGATCCCGTCGTCCGCAGATCGTATCGTATTACTCTTGACTACGAAGCGCGGACGCAATTAGACGCAACTGAACCCGACAACAAGTGCGGAAGGAGACAAGAGAGAAAGAGTAAGAGTGCCTCATCAAGATATCATGTCTTCGATATCGGCGCAGGGCGTCGTCGAGCGTGCCAGTGCCGAACTAACCAAACGAATCAATGGCCTGGGATTACGGACGTCGAAGCATCATGGTCGGTGTTGAAACGTTTCCTCTTCGTTCCACATATCCCTTCACCCTTACCTTGCCTAGCCTTGCCTTCTTCCTCATATATATTGTTGATAGCGTGCACAACATGCGCCTTCGACTAATTCGATTTTTTTCTTCGCGCGACACTCGCCGCTCGCACAGGAAGCGATATCGCCCTCATCGTGAATCGGTTCCGGTTTACCTTCCGCTTGAACGGTAATAAAAATTGAAATATAAAAAGTCGCCAATCCCCCGCGATTTTTCTCGCCCGTCTCGAACCCCCTTCGCTTCGGCTATGGTCCTGTTATCACATAATTGCGATATAGAATCGCTCTCTTTGCTCTATATTATACTCGTCCCTCGTTCCTTTGTCTCTTATTTTTATCTATCCCATTCGACAGCGACGCGACACGTTTATTGCGTTCGAGCGCAGCGATATAATAAAACTCATAACTCTTGCTATACGCAATATTTTTTCCATTCCATTATTTATTAAACGACGTACGCTACGTAACTTTCGTCGTCGCAATCGTAACTGCAACGAAATCGATAACACACGTCCTCCCTCGTGCACGCAAAAATATTAGCGGCGACACACTGCAAGCTCGAATATACAACGAAACATTTTTAGAATCATATTTATTCGGCCATTTAGCTTTACGGTAATCGTGGCCCTCCCACTTCCCCGGTCACGCGCGATGCGGAAATCCTATCCAAATTGTCAGATTTTAGAAATCGAATAAATTTCGTTCCGAGCTAAACGCCTCGGTCTGAATTCTGAGTCACGTTGATTTTTTTTCCCTGCTAAATGTATGTCGTGTTATTTCGGCCGCGATTGATTCGCCATGTTCGAAAACGCGCCATGCCTTTACGCCGTATTTATAAGCTTAAAGATGTGCGTAAATAAAAAATATCTATGGGAAAACTCTCTAGTTAGAAAGTAAGAAAACAGCAACGAAAAGCAGTAAAAAAAATAGCCTCTTATAGCCTCTATGGTTACAAGCGCATACAAACGCCTAGCAATAAGATTAATTGCGTCAACAATTATTGGCTACTTTAATTATTGATTCGAGAAATATAACTAAATATATATAGCTTCAAAATTGAATTTGCGTATTTATAAATATAATTTAATTTTTTTTATTTTCTATACGATGCATGTATCATGCTTTGCACCTAAAAATATTCAACTGCCGAATTAAACTTGGCACATTATTTAGAATTAATCGAAAATTACTCGAGTTTATGTTATTAACTTAATATTACGAAGGCATTTGTTTTTTTAACTGACGTTTGTTAAATAATTGAAAAGAATTGTTTTTTCTTGAATAATAGAGAATTATATAAGTACGAAATGCATAACTCGCACGCACGAATGCATATATGTTAAAAATACGTACAAAAATCTCATAAATGTAAAATTTTGCCATTATATATCAATCTAATTACTTGAATAATTATAATTGATCTTAACGCTATTCGTACACGATAAGCCCATCGAGTGCAGTTGCTAAAAATAATTTGCAAGATAAATGGCAACAGGAAATAGCGGTGTACCACGAGCCAAGTTACAGCTTGGAAGAAAAACAAGAATACCAAGGAGTCTTAAGTAATCTAATGTAATATCAGATTTTGCGCTTAGAGAAAAATCTTGTATTATATTAGATTACGTAAGATTCCTGGGCTCGCTTTTTTCCTCTATCTCGCCCCCTCCTTCCCTCCCCCCCC
>NW_017305288.1:1847489-1851172 GCF_001594115.1 Trachymyrmex septentrionalis
TCTCTCTCTCTCTCTCTCTCTCTCTCTCTCTCTCTTCACGATTGTGAAGTTTATAGATTTCAGTTTCTTTCAATTCAACTTTTAGAATTTTGCAGATAATAAAATATTCAAGATAAAATAAAGAGTCTATATTTTCAGAAATTCTTAATTTCTAAATTTATTTGTAAAATCCAGTACATACTCGTATATGTATAAATCTTTTTTCAAAATCCTGCAATATATATTGTTTTTATCCTTTCGTTCCTTTGACTTTCCCGCTTCTTTGTTTTGCAAATTTTTATTTTCACAAATTTTTTTAGCTCTGCAAATTCTTAGACAAATTCTGTCCGTGGTTCTAAAGTTCATTCGTTTCCTTAAACTCTGAATTTTCCACTCGCTATTCCAATTACTGTTTAATCTGCAAACTTGCTGCCTTCCTGCAGAACACGAACTATCAGTAACATTACACTGAGGGCAACTCCTTAAGAAGGGAGAGAGAGACATTAAAAAATATTCAATATTAATTGTTCTAATTAAATTTTAGTAGGTAAATATAATTGTTAATGAAACATATATAAACAATATTATATTATTATATTTGTAAATTAAATAACTAACAAGACTTAATGTAATGTATAACACATGAGATCACAACAAAAATTATATTAACTTTTATACGAGATCTCACATTTTATTTTTTTTAATTGTACTTTTCTAGTAAAAAAAAAAGTATTTTATGAATAATATCTGGATTTTTAAGAGAAAATCACGTTAGTTGAAAAATATACATATTTCACACTTAAAAAAGGGACAATTCATAATTATGTCCTGAATTTGGAACAAAATTTGGGACCCACGCGTAAAGTGGGACGAAGAGTTAAAAATTAAAATTGAGACGATTGGTCACGTTACATTACATTAATATATATTATAATTTCCCAACGATATATACTGCAGTTACATTGGGAATTATAAGCTTGATGTAACGTTACTGTAATTTATGTTCTACGAGTTTTTAACACGCGAACGGAAAATGTTGAAACCTGAAGGCCTGAAATTTTTCAGGGAGCGGCAAGACCAGCGTGATGGAACGCGTGACAAACGTCTTCTGCGGCGGCAGTGGTAGCGTCGCTTACATGAATTTGCAAAGCGCGAATAATGCGAATGCGATGCCCGAAAAGCCCAGTCGAAGTGCCGCACAGACCATTAACAACGTACCAGCAGGCAACAATAAAGAACGCTTGAATAACGTCACCCCGAGCAGAAGTAGGATACCCAGAAATAGGATGAAGATAGCCGTTCCCCTGGCAAGTGGAGGAACCGGCGGTTACATGCCACCGATTACGTGGGAACAGTTGATGCAAGACGATAACTTCCTTGGACGATTTTTTCTCTACTTTAACGCTACGGAAAGAAGAATCTTGGCTCAAGTGCGTGAAATTCTCTGTATTTCAATTATATACAATTAAAACTTGCCGCCATGCAATTAAAAAATATAAAAAATATCTCGTGGCCCAATTTTCATATTCATAGTTCATCATAGTCAATTTTACAATATTGATATTTAACTTTTATATTTGATATTTTACTTTTCCTCGCAGTCATATTTGTATCGCGATACATTATTATCGTCACGTCAGCTTTTTCATCTTCAAATCAAATATGCATATGTGTGCGTGCGTGTGTGTGTGTGTGTGTGTGTGTGTGTGTGTGTGTGTGTGTGTGTGTGTGTGTGTGTGTGTGTGTCCATGGATTTAATTACATGATATTATCATGACGTTATATGCATAGGTTTGCACGAGATGGAGAGACGTTTTGTATGCGAGACCACGTCTTTGGACGGGGCTGGTACCGGTGGTGCGATGCCGCGAGGCTCGCGCTATGCAATCAAACGCACGTACCCGACTTTACGCTTCTTTAGTAAGAAGAGGCTTCGATTCGTTAGTTCTCTTAGGTGCGACCGACGAAGATATTCCGGAATTAACACGCGGTTTTCCGTTGGCTCAACGTTACGTGCATTCTCTATCATTGCGATGCTGCGCGGTGACGGACCGAGGTCTCGAAACTCTCTTGGATCATTTGCAGGTAAATTCTATGATCTTATTTTCAGTATTTTATCGTAATTCTATCGTAACGCTTATCTATCCTAGCTATACATATATGTATATGTATAGCTTGTAAGAGATTCTACAATTTTTCGTAATTCGGATAACGCCCAAAATCGAAAAATTACAGTATTCGCATAACAACATTGTGCAATAAGACGTACATTCTCGATTAGGTTTTATTTGAAAACAAAAAATCGTTAAATCCGCTCGCGCGGAAGATGCCGTGTCACTCAAACCAAGATTCAATTTGCGACACGAGGTAATTCCATAACTAAAGAAATGAGTTCCCATTAAGAAGATTGTGAGATACGCAGAGATACGTTTGTCAAGTATAGACGCGCACGATACGTGTCGAATCGACTTAATTACCATTTGGTTTGCATTATTTTTAGGCTTTGTATGAGCTTGAATTGGCCGGCTGCAATGAGATAACAGAGGCTGGCCTGTGGGCATGCCTTACTCCCAGAATAGTGTCGTTGTCTTTGTCGGATTGCATCAATGTCGCCGACGAGGCTGTCGGCGCTGTGGCTCAGTTGTTGCCGAGCCTCTATGAGTTTTCTCTGCAAGCTTATCATGTTACTGACGCTGCACTTGGTTACTTCAGTGCAAAGCAAAGCAGCGCACTTAGCATCTTGAAACTGCAATCCTGCTGGGAGCTCACAAATCACGGCGTAGTAAATATTGGTGAGAGTCATTATCACTTTATTTGGATACGTTTTGCTTGAAAGCATCTTTAATGAATTTATTTCTCATCTCAAGTTCTTTGTTATAGCATTCAAATGTAACAATATTATATATTAATATAAGATTTTTTGAGAAGTTTAAGACAATCTATTCTTTGACGGACAGTTTTATCTTTAAAAATATGAAGACAAATTTACATTTGTTGAGATATACGATAAAACTTTGTTTTTAAAAAATTAAAAGTTAAAGATCTTTATTCCTTAGTTAAAATCACACACACACAAACGATGAAGGCAAATCATCAAATTATTTTTGAAAAATATGAGCCTTTTATCAAGTTTAAATTCTAATTGAACCTTTTGTTAATGACAAAGTTAATTAGATGTAGAGCAATATAGTAATAGTCCGAAATTAAAGCAGATGCATATGTGCTTAAATTTAGAATTAAGGGGAACATAGCTTTATTTAGCTGTTACCGATAGCTCAAACTCAAGTTATAGTAACTCTGCTAGTAATAAGTGTATATATTTTGTAAATAACAAATGTATATCTTATTTAAATAATAATATTGCAAAAGAGAATTATTTATGACACTAATAAAATTTTATAATTCAAGTATGTTGAAACGTAAAATTAATTGACGTTTATTATTAATGAAATTTAATTAATTAATTAAATTTATTAAATAATTAAAATAAAAATATGGTAAAAAGAAGAATAAATATAAAATTAATTTCCACTTTAAAAAGTCAGTTGTAATGTTACCATAAATATAATAAGCAAATTTTCATACTTTATAAATTTTTACATTTTTTTAAATATAATTTCTATTATAAAAATCAAAGAAAAATATCAGAATTCATATTCAAATGACCTTCTTTGTAACTTTTTATTATTTTAAAATATTGTTGT
>NW_017305288.1:1851272-1861112 GCF_001594115.1 Trachymyrmex septentrionalis
GTTTCAGTACATTCCTTACCTAATCTGACCGTACTGTCACTTTCTGGATGCAGTAAAGTAACAGATGACGGCGTTGAATTAATCGCGGAAAACTTGCCAAGACTTCGTTCCTTAGATCTCAGCTGGTGCTCAAGGATTACAGATGCAGCCTTAGAATATATCGCCTGTGATTTGAATAACTTAGAAGAACTCACATTAGATAGGTAAGACAAAATTATTGAAATATAAATGAATTTTTTCAATTACTTTCAACCAAGAGATTATCTATCGTGGTAATACATACGTACGCGTCTTATTTATTATTTCATGTTTCTAACATATTGTGTTTCGAATATTGTTTCATAAACGCATTCATTTATATTTCTTTTGCATCATATATATATCATATATATATATATTGCATATTACTATACAGGTGTGTACACGTTACTGATATCGGCGTTGGTTACATCTCCACGATGGTTTCATTGAGTGCTTTGTTTCTAAGATGGTGTTCACAACTTAGAGATTTCGGACTTCAACATTTGTGCGTTATGAGATCTCTACAAGTGTTGTCTGTGGCAGGTAAGATCACTTTAATCAACTTAACTAATTAATAAATAATTTTAAGGGAATCCTAAAGACGTCTCTCTATTTTACCAATTAAAATTAATAATAATAAAAAAAGACTTGACATTAATAAAAAATAAATATAATAAAAGAGCATATAAGAGTCAATTACAAAATTATATTATATGTTAAAAAACCGAAATATTATACAATAATATACAATATTCTGATTAATTATAATTAAGTTATGATATAACATGTTTCGGCCTTTAAATTAGACCCTCTCTTCAAATATTTGATAAACGTAAAAATATTACCATAATCGAACAGTGTTAATAGAAAAGAAATACATTATAAACGTCATGAGAACAGTTGAACGTTGCAGAGAGGAAATTGCTCGTCAAAAGGTTGGAAGGCCAATTGAAAAGAATTTCATGATGTTCTAATAAAATTATAAATTTTCTTAATTATTATCAAATAAAAAGCAAGCAAATACGTCACCTCGGTAAAACACTTACCAATATGTCAAATATATTAATATAATTCGATGATATGATACTCGTCAACATTCCATTAGTCAGTGTGATAACAAATAATATATAGCCGTAGTCAAAAAGTAAAATCCACAGAGTCATAAATTATGTAAAATTGAATTCTTCAATAAATAAACGTTAAATTAAATATGAAGATATAAAATCAGTCCAGAAATAAAATTAAAATTATATGTCCTTTTGTATTTATTTTTTACCAATTAAATAGGACTTACACACAGACGATTTACATATCATTGGAGACTTTCCAACAAGCGACACTGTGTAACACAATGATCATTTCATCTTTGTTTAACATTGACGAACAACAAAGATGTAATGATTCATTATGTTACTCTGTTATTGCGTCTTGTTGGAAAGCTCCCATTGATATAGTAGTACATCACTGTGTATTATTATATCAATATCTCACGCATACGAATATGTAAATTACACGTAAAATGATAACGTTTTGATTGGACCTCTAAGTCCAATTCTAAAAACTTCACGTGCAAACTACTAATCTGTGGACAGTGTGGACACTGGACTACTATTTCATAAGTACAGGTTACACAGTTTTTATATCAAACAAATGTTGTCACGACGTAACAATTATAGAGCTTCATATTGCAATAAGAATAATGGTAAAGATCTGTTTCAAATTTTTTATCGTTCTCGATATAAACTCTATCTTACAAACACACACACAGACACGTATTAATGCGTCTACTTTAATCCCGAAAAAAAATGTTCGAATCTGTAAACGAGGAAAAAAATATAGAAAAATTAAGCGTTTATAAACGGTAAAACAGACGTATTTCGGATCCCCTTAAACGACTTTTCTTGTGTGATGAAATATTGTAAACTTTGTACACACACAATAAACTATGAAATTTATTTTCTACATCCACATTAGAAAAACAAAAACTTCTTCGAAAATTTCTATAAAAATTTTTTAAATGTACATTCTTCAAGAAGAGAGAAGAAATCTTGCTATATAGAAATCAATTGTAATATCAATTATAATATTAGTTAAAATAATTAGAAAAATATGTCGTTTCAACACAAATATATATAATAATAGGTATATTATTTTTATTAATTTATGTGTTACATACATATAATTCTGCTACATTTCACTCGCGCAAGAAAAGTTAAAACAATTATGTAAATTTAATATTTTGACAAAAATGTATATATTAAATAACATTCAATTTCACTTTAGGTTGCCCATTGCTCACAAGTAGTGGTTTATCTAGTCTGATACAGCTTCGACACTTACACGAGTTAGAACTAACTAATTGTCCAGGAACGTCCCGAGAACTGTTTGACTATTTACGTGAACATTTACCACGTTGCCTAATCATCGAATAAATATTTAATAAAAATATTTGCGAATAAAATTCTTTATGATATGCAAACGTATGTGTCAAACAGAAAGAATTAAACTGCGAGAAACAGATCTTAATAGAAAAACTTCGCAGAAAGCAATATTTTGAAAGAAAGATGGGAGCAGTGTAACTGATAGCAGCATAAGAAGTAACTGACGTCCAGATAATGAAAGAATTACGTTTTCCTCGTAATGGTCTAAGAGAATACTAGCCCTCAATATATAATACGTAGACATTTTTAATACATTAACGTCCCATGCACTTCCGTTCGTTTCATATTTTTTCATTCTGCCACGTAATCATGTTCTACATGGGCATGTAAGATTGTGATTGTATCTATATCGATTAGATAAAACAGAAAGAAGACTCAAGCATGTAATGATCATGTACAAAAATGAATTCAGTATTGTAGAAAAGATATTAGAAAAGATTGATAATGCATCAGAGATGAGAGATCAGTGATTCCTTCTTTTTGCCTCCTAGTAATATAGAAAATCCAAATAAACATATATAGCAAAAGACTCAACAGTTAGAACTGTGATAAATTTATATTGTACATAATTCTAATTGGTTCGCATACATTTAAACTACATTATCAAGGGCATTTGACGGATGCAATAGCCGCGAAAAAATCATTTGGTTAATGAATTTAAGACATTATTTATTTAAGTAATTACATATTGTTGTTGTTCGATTATTGTCTCCGCCAAATACGTCTATCGTGTGCATTGTTCCATTCTTTGCGATTATAGCTACAGTACACTTCACATGTTACTTGAAAGAAAGTAATTAGCAGATATTAATTACACAGAAAATAACATTCCAAGTCGTATTACCCGATAATCTATTCATGAATACATGATTCGTGTTATTTGTTTTGATACATGAATTATAGACAGAAAATCATGCGATTCACAATTGTAGCACTCGCGATAACGTGATAAACATCGTCATCCTTATATTATCTTCATATATCCCTATGCAATCGGTGTTTTCTAAATTTTAAGACTTTACTAGCTGTATTCTTTGTGGTTTCCAACTAAGTATATATTAACGTAACATATAATTAGATATATTTCACGGATTTCGCAAAATAATTTTAATAATTTGTGTGTTACGTCAGTATGTGTCGTATTACATCTTTTATTGATATATATCACATAGATAAGCTCTATTAATGACTAAATAAGTGCATCGTATTAATCAATTTAAATAAGCACCACATGTCCGAGCTGCGCATTAGGACAACAGCAATAGAATGCCAAAGAATGTTTTTCTTAATTTATTATTGTTGTATTTACTATTCAAAATACAAAAACATTTTTTAACACATTACACAATGCAATATACACATATATCAATCTGTATTTTTTAAATTTAAGACTTTTCGCTAACATTCTTTGTTTTCGATTAAATAATATTAATGCAATATAATTGAGCTAGATATTTGTTGGAGAAAAGTTGTAAGTGTAATTTAAGAAACATTGATTTTACCATTTATTTACAATAATTTTACAATTTATTTTATACAATTTAATATTATTATATTACATTATAAAAAAATTTATCTTTAAAATAAATTGTTAAAATGCTGTTTTATGTGATGTAATGATTATGGATTATAGTCATTGCAGCAATAGCTTTCTGGAATATATTCTGTTAAATTAAGTTACTCTCCAAAAAAAATCTAATAACGACATGCAAAGATCATTTTTATGTGTTGTCACATGTTTGGCACATAATACATAATTTATAATTTTGTATATATTGTACAAACTATACCTATATAATTCTGTTATCAATCAAAACTGAACGTAAATATATCTATACAAGCAAAGCTATATTGAAAAACTGAATCACACTGTGAAATACTGCTCACAGATGCAACGTTTAATGATGACACAATACAATGGAATGTGCTGTGAAATAAAAATTTATTGACCAAAATTGTTTTTACTTTAATCATTCTAGTTTACTTAGGACTAAATAATCGTAATAAATTATGCATTTTGCCACCAGGTAAGTAAACCCAGACCAGGTTCATCAATCGATCCCTATAAAATATTATTCTATTAACACATTGTTGAGATTAAAAGCGACATACATCAATAATAGAACATTAAAAATTTGTAAACATACATGTAAAATATATGGCGCAGCATTATTGGTTTCTGCCTTTTCACTTATATCTTGAGATGCATTAAGCACTGATGGTAAAGGTGCTTCCGTAAAAATTTCTTTTACTACCCTAAATCGTATAACTTCTCCTAAAATTTAATGTTTCAACTTTAATATATTTTCTTATAACAATATATAATGATCTTGCATGCACATATAAAACCTGCATCCATAAATAGATCGTGTGTTTTTCCATCTTCAGTCTTGTATATCCAAACCCATGCTTGTTCCATTTGGTCAAAACGTGACGGATGCTGTAACTTATGAGGTGGTATGACTATATCTTCAAAAAATCCTAATGTAACTGTAACAAAATAAAATGTATATTAATATCAAATGTATATTGACCCATTTGACGAAATGATTTATTACTTTATGTCAGGACAGTTGATTTGTACAATTGGTCCCAGATTTGATTCTCATATTCTATATATACACACGTTCACATGCACATATACACACACATACATATACAGAGTGTCTCAGCCCACAGTTGTCAATGACCACCAAATATTTTGTGTGCTGATACAGTAGATTAAACTGAGTCGAAAAGTCCTTAATCATTTTGCAACTTTTGCAATAGTTAACAAGATATTAATTATTAAAAATTGCCGAATATTGATTCTCATTAATTTTTTACTCAAGTACTATCAACTTTACAGAAAAACATGTGACAAAAATTGTTTATTTTCTTCTCATAGAATATTGTGAGAACTTTTTTTAAGAATTTATTAGTATCGCGCATTTTTTTATATTGGTTAAAAGAATTGCCAATAAAAAAATGCAGTATTAAAAAATTGATAAAAAATTCTGAAAAAAATTCTTAGAGTTCTATGAAAAGAAAATAAACAATTTGTGTCATTTTTGTTATTTTTCTATAAATTTGAATAAAAAATTAACGAAAACCAATATTCAGTAATTTTTAGTAATTAATATTAATTTATAAATATCATCTATTTATACTTATATTATTAATATCTCAGATGGTCTCAGATCAATTGCAATTAATGTTCGAATGTTTTGACACAGTCACATCTGAGATAATTAAATTTAAAAATTAAAAATATATTGTATTCATAACATCTAACTTTGACCAATTATTGACGTTCTCTATCATACTAATTAATATAATATAACCTGTTTTAGAAATCTATATATTAAATACAAAGAATAAATATTCGTAACATACATAATAAAAAATTGACTTATATAACAACATACTATAGTAGAGAGCACCTTAGGATTGATCAAAGTTGGAAGTTTCATTATTAAATTATATGAACAGATTGTTACCATGTACTCCCTCAGGACTACAACTACGAATTCTTCCTATTAATATTTCTTCCATCCATGGACGAAATACAATAAATCTAAATGTCACTTTTGTATGGGAAGCTCCATCTCCTGGAAAAATATATGACTCTTCGATCTTTGTAATATCATGTAATGTGATGCAAAGGCCTACATCCTTGTACACCTATAATAAAAATACATAATATATGATAGAGAAAGCCATCATTTTGGTCAAAATTAGATGTTTCGAATCAATACAATTAAATAAATTTATTTCAGATTGCGCGTCAATAACTTTCTGGTAGGTAAACAACTAAAATACATAAGATAGTTCTTCAATAACAGTAAATTTATCTTAATTAATAAAATTAACTTACTTTATTAGCGAGTTTTCTATTTAATTCGTCATTAATGACGTCGTTTAATTTAGATTTAAAGCTACTTGGTGGTATCCTAACAGTATCTTTTAATTCCGTCAAAACAAACATTTTTGTCTTAACCTTATACCATCAACAAATATTATGTGATAATTTCATACTAGCAGACAGAAATCTGAGAAAGGCCATGCCTTTTTTCTATTATCGTAGAAATCGCCTAAAGTCACTAGACTTATAAAGTACCGCAAACTAGAGTCCTAGGATGCGGTCAAGTTGCCGTTACGATTGCTTCAAAGCATTTTTTGATTGGTCAATTAAAATTCTTTCTTCCTTGGTTAGTCAAATACTTCGAAACATTCGTAGTGGCAACTCGATCACACCTCCCTAGATTTCTCAGAGGCCTAGTTTCCACCGAGGGTTTAAACCGGATCAGAATGTAAGAACCAACCAACTATAGTCGAATATTTTCCTGTTACAATCGAACGACAGAGGAATGCTCGACTGTAGTTGGTTCTTACATTCTGATCCAATTTAAATCCTCGGTGGAAACTAGGCCAGAGAAGAGCGACTGATGTTAAATGTTCTGATTGGTTATTGTAATGACGTGACTTAGCAGCCAATCATAAACTGATTTTTATGTATTAAAAATGGCTGCTTAATGGGTGATTTCATAATGGATTTCATAGTCCGTCTTGCAAATACTATTTTTAATACTTTTTCTAGTACTTTTTAATACTTTTGCGATATTGATATAAATCGATCGCGCTTCTCTGGAGCTCGATCGTATATTTTAAAATGAGATGAAAATGACAAAAGTGAGCAATGATTAGAATGACAGAATTGTAATCACAGATTTATCAGAGAGTCGATTCTGTATCTTCAAAGAAAGTGAAAATTACAAAAGTGAGCAAATTTACTAGATATTGACTAATTAAATTATGAATATTCTAATAAATTTGTTAACTTATGTAATTTTTACCTCTTTTCAAGATACATAATCAATTCCCAGGGGATCTATTCTGTATCTTGAAATGAGGTGAAAATTACAAAAGTGGACGAATTTACTAGAATACTGATTATTTTATTGGTCAACTAGTAAATTTGCTCACTTTTGTAATTTTCACTTTCTTTGAAGATACAGAATGGACCCTCTGATAAATCTGTGACTACGATTCTGCACTGTAAATAAGAAGCACACCATTTTATTTATTAAATGCTTTTAAGAATGAAATTTCAAAATTTGATTCTTTAATAGGTTCCGTAACTTCGTAAAATATAAGCCAAAACGAGTTTCATGGCAAAATATTTCTTTTACGGGATAATTATATATATGATAGTCTGATAGAGTGCAAACGTGTAGCTGCACCATAAATGAGGTGTAAATGAGTTAGCTTGTCAGTTGTCACTCCTGTCGCCCCTTAAGTGATTCTATAGTCAATGATCTACGGGGTTCACTCGACTGATCACACGGCAACGGCAGCCATTTCGACGCTTCTCGACGCTTTTCGACGCTCAGGAATTCGTCGAGGCGAGGATCAAGCTCGTTTGCATCCGTCGCGTTCACAAATTGTTATCGTAGTTCATAATCAGCGTTCTTCTTCATGCTATACTCCACTTCTGTATAGCTATTCGGTGAGTCCAGTATTCTGGCGTATCACATGCCGATATCTTATTCTATATATTTCGCCCTCCCCATTTCCCAACGCTGTGCCGCAATGATAAGTTGGATAACGTAAACGTACCATCCTATTTATCATATGTATCTCGAAATTCGTTTTCTTCCTCAAAAGATTTTTTTGTCACATGTGCTCAACGGATGAATGATCTACAGCATACTGTGCATTATTATTTGTACAGTTTGCTCTTCTGCCGATGCTTGTATGGCGTGTCAGCAGGGTGGTATCGATGTATTGCCACGAGATACTTGAAGCCGGAAAATTTTAGACGTTTCATTTGCTTATTGTTAATATTAATCACATTCGTTTGTCACCTAAGCGAAAAATAGGTAGTACGCGCTAGATACTAGATTACAGAGTAATTCTTCGAATATTAATACTTATTAAGTAGCTACTCTCTAACTCCGATTAAGAAGTGGGCGAAAAAAAATGAAGGGTACGTTTAGAAGCCATGTGAAAACTCAAGAGAATTCTAATCGATTTCGAAGAGAAAGATTTCACAATTTTTGTTGAAAAAAAATTTGAAAAATTATGAAATCGAAAGAAAATGGAAAAATTTAATTGATAATTTCGATTATTAATTCAATTCTTAATATTAATAATATAGAATACAATAATATACCAATGATTTCAATTAAAAGTGCTTAGGTTTATAAATCTTTAGTAAAAAAAAATATATGATAGAAAAAAACAAATATACTAAAAAAGTTATTTCTATCTTTTTCAAGCATATATACATATTTATCTAGATTCTGTTACATCAACTTGTAACTGTTTAAATTTCTGTTTTCTAAATATATATATAAAAAATTCATTATTACAAAATGTTTGCATTTTAGAATTATCTTTAGATAACCGTAATCATAATACATCTTAAAGGTTAAATAGAATATTTATTTAATGTAATACAAGTATTAGTTGAGACGATACAAATTGAATTTATAATTGTATTGTAAAATTGTTTAGGTACAGTGAGGGGGACCTTGATGTATGTTGCAGGGCTTTAGACGATCCAGTGAGTGTGTTAGGTGTCAAGGATAGATTTGGCCTCCTTGGATTTTGCACATTGATATGGTGCAGTTAACTACTTTTCTGCTTCTACATTTCATTGTTCTTCCCTGATGAGTGGTTTGCTGTTCGGTCATCTTTGTTATCAATCAAATCTTTCGTCGTACGTTTTAGCGGAGAAACACTAAAAGAAAAAGGGAGAGACAGTGTAAAGAAGAAAGAAGTTTCTAAAATCTAAAAGGTAATGTTAAATTACATAATAAATTTAGTTCATAATTTTGGAGGAAAGTGTTGTGATTCTACTACATAGGCAGGCTAATTATTTATCTCCACGAGCTTTGTGAACATCTATTTATATATGTATATCTCTATATATATTCTATATGATTTTACTTATATACCGAGAATCTTATATACAAGGGTAAGTAATTTATGATCACAAATTTTTACAAAAATAATAAAGAAGTTTAAAAAACTGAAGTTTTAGGTTTCTAAAAGTCTGATATTTCTTTAAGTCTGATATTATTAAATATAAACTGAATTATAAGTTAGGCAGTCCACAATATAGAATTTGGTGCTAAGAATAAAATCATAATCTCATAAAAACTAATGACGAAATTGTACAACCATAATTTATTTCTTCAAAAAAAAATTCAGAAAATTTCGTCTTTTATTTTAGATTGAGATTAGCCTTAAAAGAATAGATTAATATTTTTTTATAATGTTTTATTAATAATCCATTACATTTTTCATCTTTGTTAAATTACTTTAATGAATAACTATGTAAAAACTTGACTATTCAGTTTTTTATTGTGTCTTGGAATATATAATTTTATAT
>NW_017305288.1:1861212-1863295 GCF_001594115.1 Trachymyrmex septentrionalis
AAAAAAAAGGTAAGTTTTGATTCGATCTGCCATATCGGTAATAATTGACTGTCTATGCTTTTTTTAAAGAGAAAAACAAAAGAAAAAATTTTATATTGCAACATCAAAAATATCAGGAATATTGATGATATTTTTGAATTATAATACTCTAATGAAGTAAATTCGACAAAATTTTAAATTGATATTAAATTGATATAACAAAAAATATTTTTTTATCAACTTTCTGATAAGAAAAAAGATTATGGTTTTATTAAAAGCCTATTATTAAAATTTTTTAAATCTAAAAACATCTAAATCTTGGAGCTTAAATCGAGAGCAAAAATTAAATCATAAAATTAAATATTACAACTGTTCAGGCGAAATATTCATTGCACTTAATTCTTCCTTAATCTTTCCTATGCAACATGCAGTTTTACTATATTGTCTATGAGAGATGACGATTATTTGTTTTTGTTTACATTTATCTACACTACGGTGTACATTACTACACTGCGATGCGTTAGAAAGTGTTACAATAATCATTGAACCATTTTCCATAATGATCTTTTTGTATTGCATTGATAAAGACAAGACTTTAAAGTTATCTAACAAATACACAAATCTGCAAATTAAACGTGAGAAATACTATAAATATAAATTTCGAAGAGTAGAAGATAATATCTATTCGCAATTTAATGAAATAATCCGAATGATAAGAAGAAGTTATGTTATAATTCTATCACATAAATTGTATTAATATCTTGCAGACACGTATATATGAAAATAAGCGATAGAACTTGTACAACTTTTCTACACATTTACCTCTATGATACTTTACGATAACACGCGTTCACCCAATAAAATTATTATAAAAAATAAAACTGAAAAATTATCGGATAATTTCTGTTAACATTACTGTTATCTCCAAAAAGTGATATATACGGAAAAATAAATGTTGACTTGTAACAAGAACAGTTTTCTCTGTTCCATCGAACCGAGATCTTCCACTTGGACAACATTTGATTTTTAACAATTATCGCAAATACACCTTTGTTTTAATATATCTTAATGTAGATCAATTGCCGATATATACATAATACGCAGGAAGAAAACAACGGATGACTGAAGTACGTTGGTGCAGCCATGATTTATCGACTTGCTTCCATCGTTGTGAACACTTTGGAATCGAATTATGCATGATGCATTTCAGGTGTACGATGTATATCGATTCTCGTTTCATATGCACGTCATATGCGCATACATATATAATCAAGTATTTCACCAAACTGAGATTTATTTCCTTTTCCTTTTCTTTTTCTTTTTCTTTTTTATTTTGCAACTATACCAATGAAATCTTGCAATATTTTTCCTTATATAAAAATAATAAATGAAATCTTTAACTGCATAAATGAAAAACAATAGTTGTGGTATGATATGTTCAACGAAAGAAAATCTAAAGACACCTCTATATTAATTGACTTAGGAGCGATCGCTGGTGAGAGATACAGAAATACGAATATACTGTCATGGTCGTTCCAAACCATTGTATCGATACAGCTGCAGATTCGGATTGTTTGAACAAAAAGCTGGCGACTACAATTGTTACATCTAGTTGGTCGATATATAATTCCAAGTTTGACTTACGTTTTCGTATAAGTTTTCATGGTGTTCGAGCTGGATGGGAGTCGTGACAACTCGCATCTACACACAACTTTCCATCCTTGTCCTTCCTTTACATTCTTACGCCTCCACTGCTCTAAATTTCGTGATTCGTTAAATCTTACACATCACGAAATGTTCACTGATTTTACATGTAAAAACAGAAAATTCTGCAATATTTCGAATAACATTGATCAATATAATTTTAAACTTGCAATTATTGCAAATATATTTTTTTACTTGACAGGTATCAAATATTAAATAAAAAATATAAAGATCTTTTTGTTGTTCTGTGCAACAATAAATTCACTGTAGTTGTACCATATTCACAAATGGTAATAAATATAACGAAGCTTGTGATAATCAAATTTTGTGCAATTCTATCATCGATATGAACTTATTTACCATGTGTATGTGTACATATACATATATACATATATTTTAT
>NW_017305288.1:1863395-1866121 GCF_001594115.1 Trachymyrmex septentrionalis
ATGAGATAAAGATAGAATGAAGACAGAATAGCCCTGATAGCGCGCTTCCTGAAGCCTAGATATTATTTCACCGAATTATATTATTAGATATTATAATTAAATACTTTTCAACATTAAGAGGGGAAAAAAATGTTAAGATGAACAATTATTCATCATATCGATATCACTTTTATTGGTGTTGCATGAGTTTCGAATAAACAATATTCGAATTCTGATTGTGAACATGCTACTATTTCTATTATCTCATTTGATTAAAATTTACCTAAAGACATTAAATATGACAAGATATTAGATACCTTTTAGCACACAACATGGATAAGAATTTTAATACAACGTATGAATCGAATATTTATCTAAATCTCGGATGTAGATCAATAAAATGCTAACAGTTTACTGTATGTGTATTTTGGTAGCAAATGCAATCAGATTCGTTACACATCTACATAGCTATCTGTGTCCGCATTGAGTTCATGATCTATCGATGAATCTGCTATACCAGCAGATTGGTGGCAGAAACCGGGCGGGATCTGAGCGCGCGAGCAGAATCGATCTGACGGCAGACTAACAGCAAAAACTAAACAGGAGCTGAAAATTTTGTTCAGTTTCTGCCGTCAATTTGCTGACAAAGCAGGCTTTGTCCTCTTTCTGTAATATCTGACAATGTTGACAACAGCAATTTACCAACATCGTCAAATATTAAAGACTCCGTAAAATTTGTTGCCTTTCTGCCATCACAAATATTATAGCATACTTTGTTAAAAAAATCTCCAAGTCTCTGCAGACTTGGCTATCTGAGATATTGCACCAATATTGCTGTAATTTTATATATATATATATATATGTATATTCTAGCTTTGCCATGCTTCTTGCTATTTTCTTGTCTCATCTTACGTTATTTAATTAAAACTTAAAGAACATGTTATTAAGTAGTATGACGAGATATTATATGATTAAATCGTATGATACATTCACATCTTCGCTGTGTCGACGATTCCAAGTAATTAATCTTATTAATATACTTGATGACGCTACATTAGTTGGTTTTTCATTTTCGTCATAAGCACTTTTAACTACTTCAAAATACTCCTAACAACTCCAATTGAAATCGAATGATTTTTGGAGTATACTGAAGTGTGCTAATAATTTTCTCTTCATCCTGAGAATGATGCCGTTATCAATAATAGGACAATGCGGAAAAAGCGTTACATATGCGTTTGACGTTAATCCGTGAGGGATTTATGAAAACACTTCGAACAAGCACAACACAATCGTTGATCTCTTTCTCTCGATCTCGACGAAAGGATTCAGCAGTTCATGGCAGATGGAAGCTGAAGAAATGGAACAAGTGGCGTCGTCATGCTCGACAGAAACAGACACGTGTTTGACACTTTGCGTGCCTTAAAGCAACATGAAGTGAGATTTGCCGGTCATTTAATCCAAAGAGATTATCGACAATTTCTTTCTCTGCGATTCCGAATTTATTTCGGAAAAAAACCTCTATGTATGCCTGCATGGATCAGCCATAGAATGTGGAATGAACTGTGGAATGAGTTATAACATTTCGAATTTTGTGATACAGATTTAGTTGTTTGCCTTAAATTTATTCTAACGTGAGTGAAAATGTCATATCATTTTGTCACAGTTCCAATTACTTTGTGTCAAATTGTTCCTCCTAGAACATTGTGTTTTAATGATCGAGTCGTGGCTGATAATCATAGCCTTACAACGGTGGAACGAGTAATATATGGATATTGCAAATATGGTCATCAGGGAGCCAACATCAGCCGATTGCTGTCTCCATGGCGCGAAAATTATCGGTTACGGCGATTGCCATAATTATAGTTGCTTGAACTGTTTCGATTTTTGAATAATATGCACAGAGTAAAACTGGAGAACGCTCGATGAAAGTTACTCTCCCCCATTCCCAATTGCTCTCTCTCCGTAAACAAGAAATATTTCCTTCTCGTGTAATCCATCAGTTTAAATATTTAAATATTGAGTAGTTAACTATTGATAAATGTCTATCGATAAAAATTATTTTTTCCTTCACAATCAAGCATTTACGAACTACGATTTGCTGAATAATTGATATCTACATTTATTTTATTTTATAAATACTTATTAGTTTTTCTATCTTTAGTTATCATTTAAATGATTAATTGATATACAATATTTATGATACATACAGATTTAGCTTGCATTTAATTCCGCACTAAGAATACTTCCAACTAGAGTCCGACCGAAATCACATTTTGACCTCCGGCCGAAATCAAAAACAAATATTCGATTGTCATTCAATTCGGCCGCAAAGTAAGACAAGTCTTAGAGACTAAAAAAGAAGAGAAACAGGAAGAAGTTAACGGAGTCACATTTTTTTCGGACGGAGTCAAAATCGACATTTTTGGATTAATTTTACAGAGATCGTATGATTTTCAGAAATCATGACACGTATTCTTTAAAAAATAAAATTTTATTAAAATATCTAACTATAATAATAAAATAATATTACATCCTCAACTTTTAAAGAAATCAAATCACTTTTATTATTAGAGTTATATCAAAGTTTGTACTTAAATTGTTTTAAGCTTAAACACAACGAGTTAATAATTAAAATCGAACAGTTATTTTTTGAACGCTCATCGCATTGCAACTTGTACAGTTTTGGTTTACCGAAATTTTCTCTTAATTTCGGTCGAACTCTACTTGCAACACATCAACTTTTTACA
>NW_017305288.1:1867208-1878562 GCF_001594115.1 Trachymyrmex septentrionalis
ATATAATAAATTTTCATGCTCGGTTTACAATCTATCTCATATGAGATATTTTTGAAGCTTTATTTTGGGAATGTCTAAAGAATTTATAATTGATAAAGAAAAGAAACAAAACTCAATGATTCGATTGTTGATGTACGGTCGTAATATATGGGTGGTTTGTACGCTTGGAATTCTTCTCTGCCAAACTTTAGAGCCGTTGGAATTCGCTGTAATAATAATTCGCTGTCAGGTACACATGCTGTGAATCTTTTAGACATTTCTTTTCAAATGTACGAGCATCCGAAGCTGAAGATAAAATATTTTTTGTACTCTAATTTTGTCATTTTATTTTTATCTTATTTTATTATATAGTGAGATCGAAATTGATTTCTCTTTTGCTTATAATGAATTGTTAATTAATCCTGGGTCTGTGCCTGATTTTGTGATTTCAAAAACAAGCATTCCTTTTTGTAATTTTTTTTGTGATGAATCTACAAATAAGAATATTCTATCACGTCAAGTTTATGAAAAAAATGTAGTTGAAACTCTCCAAAAATACTTTTTAGAACAATTTTAAAACTTTGTAGTCGATAAAGATGTTTTATATTGCGATGTTTTAGATTGCGAAAAGGGCTCAAATGAATTATACTTAAACATTGTACTTTAATATGAAATTTTAATTTAAATATCGAATCGTCTGCATCATCGAACCTCTGGCGCGCTTTATTTTTTTGAAAGAGTACACAGTCAAATAGAACGATTATCCCATGCAGTCCCGGTGCGAAATAATTGCAAGTAATAAAAAATAAATATTTAAAAGATTTTATTGAGATTCTAAAATTAATATCTCGTCAATTATAATAAGTAATCTAAATACTTATAATAAATAAAAATAAATTTATTTAACGTGTGAAAAAAATATTTTTAAGCGCATATTTTTCATGGAAACGCTATCAAAACTTTTTCTTTGTAATAAATCCAATAACTCGATTTGACGTACCTGCGTGATCTCCGGTTTAACAAACATCAGTAAATAACAAATAAAAAGATTATGATAAAATATTTGCAATAATATTCTATGTTTATAAGCTTATGTTTATTTCTATACAAAAAAATAAATGAAGCGCAATGATTATTTTGTATAACAAAAATCATCGATATATATATATATATATTACGGTTGAGAAAACTTCATCTCCCGCTGTCTCGTTCATACAATTACATTCGCTTTAATGGCTTCAGCATAGAGAAAAAAAATTTACTTACTACAATACTTTAAATATTGTTATAACAGCAATATGTTATGCATCAACATGAGAGATATACAGGATATCTGAAATAACATATCATCAGGGTGTATCATAAATAGCCTACTAATTACATAGTACTATTTCTAATAAAAAACTGAGTCGAAAAGTCTTCTATCATTTCGCAATTTTCGCAATATTCTTTTTTAATTACTCAAGGAGCAAAATGTCTTAAATCGACATATAAGACAACATTTAAGATACCTTTAAGAATTCTTTAAGAAACATCTTCAAAATATTTTACAAAGAAAGATATCTTAAAATTGTCGTATACATTGATTTTATCCATTTATTTATTCGACAATTTTTAGATTTAATATCTCGTTAACTATTGTGTGAATGTATATTTATGAATCTGGTCGCGAAAATTAGACAAAATTATTTTTTCATCATGATCCATTAGAAAGATGTTATAAATATTGGGAAATATAATCGATTTATTATGAAAATTAAAGTATTCACTCTAGATAAAAGTAACGTAAAGAGAACAAATATATTTTATCAATTTCTCTAATATAATCGTAATTAACTAACAAACACTCTTATATAAGGTATAATATTGGGTTCCGAAAGTTATTGCGTTTTTCTTCAGTTCAAAATTATACGTAGGATATATTTGTTGCGAAATTTTCGATTATCTACCGTGAAAGCTTGAAGGTTTCCCTAATCGTTTTTTTAGAAATGTTCCCACGACTTTTTGTTCTTGAGATTTAAGTTTACGAATTAAGTAAAAAGGAGCATTGTGACATGATTGTTCATAACTCTATTAATCGTACCATAATTAAATGAATAGATTTTTAAAACTAAAATTTTACTCTATCGAATGGTGTAGTTGCTAATTTTTTAAATATAAAATATATATATAAATTTGAGCTAAAGATATGGCATTACTGTCCTTCTTTAAGATTAGCATTGCCCAATGATTACAAGGAAAGTGATATTATTTTTAGCTCAAATTTATATATATTCTATTTTTTAATAAAATTGACAATTATACTATTTTTAGAGCAAAGTTTCAGCTTTAAGAATCTTTTAATTGCGGTATGATGATTTTTAATAATTATGAGCAAGACAAGTTACAATGCTCCTTTTTATTTAACTCACGAGTAGTAACTCAAGAATAAATAGTTTTAGGAATACTTTTAAGAAATAATTTTGTAAGTAAAAATTTGAATTTTCATGATAAATAGACGAAAATTTTTGCATATTTTTTTAGACACACATAACAGATTCACAAACTGAGAAGAAAATTTTTTATCTTTTTCAGAGAGAGTTTTCGTATTTTTGTAAATGTAAAAATATTACTAAACTCAAAAATAGTAACCTTTTAAAAGTAGAGATTTTAGCGCTTTAAGGTTTTTTTAAATTTAAATTTAATTTATTTTTAACAAAGATGTATATACAATTTTGAACTAAAAAAACGCAAGAACTTTTTAAACAATCCAATAAATTAGCTGAAATGAAAGGCATATATGTATTAGCTAAATAAGCACCTAGACATATTTGTCGAAAAAGAATCTGAAACGAAATTAATAAATATATATCAATTACACTAAAAGAAAAGACTGGCTGCTGCAACAATTTAGATAGTAAAATGCTATGCTATATTCAGCCAATCTTTCAGTGTACATATTAGACTTGTCAGTCGTTTATCGTTTTTCTTGATTAAGTTCAACCTAATCGAAATAATATACGAAGAAATATTCTGAGATACACATAGACAATCTTAGACAACAATTTAATTGAAGTAGCTCATGATCATCATTCGTGAATTCATTGTCCAGGCTGCGTTCAGAAACACATTACCTAGATGTCCCCATATATCATTTTATCCTTGTTTAACATTGGGTAAGCAATAAGGATAAGACGATATATGGAGGCACTCGGGTAATGTTTGCGAATGTAATCCTATTAGGATAGTTTTTGTTCAAGAGAGAAACGAGAAATTCAAAATTTTAGATTTTTTTATTGAAAACATCTCTTGAAAGAAATAAATAAAGCAACAATCAAAAGAAAAGAAAAGTCTAAAAAAGTCAATCTCGGTTCGTTGAAACAAGGCAAACATGAAAGAAGTAAAATTACAAGATGATTGAAAGGTAAAAAAAATAATGAAAATTAGATTTAAAAAATAATGATCGCTATAATGTATGTGATATATGTGTATAATATAGTATAAGAGTAAATTGATCAACGAATAGTTTCCATGTAAAATAAAAATTATGAAAATAAATGATATTTAAAAAAAATGTAATATATAAATAACAATCTGATGTAAAATTTATTAACTAAATTCTACACAAAGAAGAAATATGCAGGATTACAATATCATGCGAAAATAAATAAAGACATGTTTAAAAAGAAATACACTTTACTTCTTTTTTATATAAGCATGCATATACCGAAAATATTTGCCAAACATCCTCAACAATCTATTCGCCAACAGCGAACAACTTGGCTATTGCGACATTCATCGAAGATGTCTCTTCTCTCCGCCGCTTAATTTCGTTGCCTCTCGGTTCGGTTGCAGATAGAAGAGATCGAACAACCTTTGAAAATGAGCGTCATAATCAGACTACAAAATCTGGCATGGTCCGCCAATGCATTGGACATACGCCAATTTTTCAGAGGTCTAAGTATCCCGGAAGGAGGAGTCCATATTGTTGGCGGCGAATTGGGAGATGCGTTTATCGCATTCAGGTAATTACTACTACATGCATTCTCGTCTAAAAAAAGAAATGTGTTAACGTATAATGAATGCATTTGCATCTTATTTCCTACATTGCTTAACAAGTATATATATATATATATAAACTCAATTGATACCTTATTTACTTTATGTGATTATTGAATTGCTTTTCGTGACGTATACATAAAATATACAATCATAAATCTCTTGAATAGAATTTCGTATACGTTACATTGTATCATTACGCTTATATTATATCTAAAACTTAATTTACAACGATAATGTTAGCAATTTATTAAAATTAATTGTTAGAAATTTAGCAAAAAAATGTTGTATACTTGTGAAACCTTTAAGTTTTTTCGTGATGGAAGTCTCATTGTACTTTATTAGGTGTACAAATAAATTCCCATCGTTTTCTAATAAATGTTACCAGTACTACGTGCATATAATTTAATATAATAACATATCTAAATAGATACCTAAGTAAGCTGTAATATTTAGTATATGACATTAGAGTGTAAACAATAAATTTTCTCATTACATTGAAAATGTCAAATTTTGTGGCAACAACGGCATTTACGGCAAATTTTACTGCATTATTTTATTTTAAAGAAAACTGCTGCTAAAAGTCATCATAAGCTTCTATAATACTTACTTTTTACAAATTTAAATATGAGTAAAAATTTTGAAAAAAAACATAGATACTTACATCAGTTAAAAAATTAAAAGTTTATAATTTTTATGAGTGAATGAAAAAAAAATCTTTAGGCTACAATATTGAGTGTATGTATTTCAGAAAAAAATCGTATAATCATATTAACTTCAAAAAGTATTGAATTATTTGAGTATTTGGAAATACAAGATTTTTATGACTAAAAAATCTAGTTTTTTCTCGAAAAAAAAAATCATTTTTATTGCTAAAATAAAAATATTACATACAATCTATACAATAATGTATATATCTATACAATAATGGATACTTCTCGCTATCAATTTACTGCCGTACAAAACAATTCCTTAGTTTTCCTAATATCATTTGGTCAATGATAAAATGTCCATCTCTTATATAATATTTCTTTAATTTAACAAATCTTATTTCCATAAATATTGATTTTGCAATTACATCAGTGCCAAAATAATATAAAATACTGAAAAATCTATTTTAAAAGTAATACCTTTATATATTTATTGAAATTAGTGTCAAAAAGATGTAAAATACGAAAAAAATTTAAATTTTTTATTTGCACAAAATTTTAACAATATGGGTCGCTGCAGCCATAGTACGAATTTTATTCGTCCTTACAACGAAACAAATAATTAGACACTGTCGTTCTTGTGTACACACACACACACACACACACACACACACACACACACACACACACACACAAAATCTCAACTCTTTTATATTACCAACTTTTTTTAGGAGACTGTATCGAATTTTGCAATCCATTCATTATTTTAAAATTCACAATAAAAAAAAAGATATTCCTTAAAAGACCCTGCACATTGCTAGTGGAGGATTAAGACATCTGTAATTTAAAAAAAATGAAAAATATTGTAATAAACTAGAGCATTAATTAGCTTAGAGGATTTATGCAAATCAATAAAACAGATCGCGATATCAGGCAAATCTCATATGTTTTGGACATGTTTTGTTATTGCAGCACCGATGAAGATGCCCGCCAGGCAATGATGCATGATGGCGGTAAGATCAAGGAGATGAAGATCAAGCTGCTACTGAGCTCACGTACCGAGATGCAAAAGGTGATTGAAGCTGCTCGACAGCAGACTTTGAGTTTGCAATGCATCATGCAAAGCACGCCGGTGGCGGTACCGCCTGTGGTTCCCGGCAAACAGCCCGGTTCACCGACGGACAAGAGAGACAAAGATAACGACAGCGAGTCCAGCAAGGACCGGAAGGATAGACGTGATCGATCGAGATCACGGGACCGATCGCGGTCGCGCGACCGTGACCGTGACCGAGATCGTCGTGATCGAGACCGCGGAAGAGACCGACGACGACGAGATCGTAGCAGATCTCGGGACCGAGAACGCGATAGACGAGACCGACGTCGTCGCCGGGATCGATCCAGATCGCGCGATCGCACGAGATCGCGTGATCGCGATTCAAAGAGAAACTCCACGAATGACAGGCGTAAGGATACTAACGAGGATGACAACAGCGAAGTCGTATGCGTTGCTCAGTTCCACAAGGACAAGACATCGACGGTTACATCGAAAAAACCGCTTGAGAATGGCGTATGGGAAGTTCCACCACAAACGCAGATGCAGGCCGCTCTGTTGGCGCCGAGTATCTTGGGAGCTGGCGTCGCCGCTCTGTCTCAAGACTCGGAAACTCAGCGTTCGGCCATGGCTGGCTTTGGCACACCCGTGATAGGCCAGCAGTCGATGTTGCAATCTGGACAATTTTCTATAAATGGTCTTAACGGCGTTGGTAATCTCATGCAACCGCACATGCAGACTCTCGCCGGGCACACAGTGGGTATGACATCCTTATCGCAGAATCTGAACACTAGCACCAGTCTACCCAATTTGGGTGGTCTCGGAACTCGTCCTAAGGAACCTTGGAGTCAAAACGAGCAAAGTAGAATGGACCAAACCGGGCGATTCTCCGGCCGGTCGAATCAATTCGGTAATCAGGAATATGGCACTACTGGCAATTATCGTGGTACCAGGCCGAATAATCCGTTCCTGAATAAGGTGCAAGAACTCGAAGGCCGTCGCAATCCACATGCATTTCAGGCTAGCACCTCTAACTTTGGCAACTTCGACAACGATCGACCAACATCCGGTAGAAAGTCCGGCAATTCGAGATTCTCCAACGAGAATAAGAACGGCAGCAGTGGAGGCCATTGCGTGGAAGTGCGCAATATGCCATTGAGTGCAACGTACGCAGATCTACGCCACGCGTTTCATGGTATCTATATTAGGAAGGACGGCATGAAAATAATCAATGATAACCATGGTAACCGCGTAGGCATTGCGTATATCAAGTTTGGTAAGGCCGAAGGCAAAGAACTCGCCCTGAGCACAACGAGATACGTGCGAGGTTCCGAGGTAGAGGTACTCGATTTGGACGAGAGTATCTTCGATAAAGCAGTGAATTCTTACTCGCCCGAGAATAGGGAAGATGGTACCGATGGCGACGTTAGAAATTCTATGTGCATCCTACTGACCGATTTGCCGTCTTTCACCAAGGAGATGGACATAGCCAAGCTGTTCCATGACTGGAAGATCAACGATCTCTTCATCACCAATAGTAAAGAGACTGGTACTACTCAGTATATGGCTTACGTGCAATTTGCGCGACTCGAGGACGCCAAGTCATCTCTGAGTATGCCGCTCAAGATCGGTAGTAAACAAGTAACTGCGACTGCGATCAGCGAGGAGAAGTTCGCGCAAGCGAAACGCGAACACGAGCAAACGAGCATGAATCAAACGGATTGTGTTCTCATGCGTGGTTTGCCATTCCAGACAATTGACCGGGACATTTTCGATTTCTTCTCGGACATCGGCATAGTACCGCTTTGCATTCATATGATGCTCAATCAGCAAGGCAAACCAGCCGGTGAATGCTTTTGCGAGTTTGATTCGGCCGAGAAGGCGGAACGTGCGATTACCAAGAATGGTCTACCACTTGGCAAAAATATACCTACTATCGAGTTAGTACCACGAGTTAAGATGCTCGAAACTCTCGGCATGATGGAGGCGCAACAACAGACACAGCAGCAACACTTTCCGATACAGGAGCAGCACCAGAGACCACCGCGCTTTTCCGGTCCGATAAGCCATATGTTGCGTTTCGGCAATACCGGCTTCGGACCTCGTTGTCCACCTGGTAGTCTAATGGGTATGCCGCGTCACATGATGGGTCGCCATCCACCGTCCATGGACTATGTCGAGGGTTTTGGTAAACCTGGCTGCGTGCTATCATTAGAGAATGTTCCGTTCAAGGCAGACATTAACGAGATTATCGAATTCTTTGGTGATTTTGATGTGAAACGGGAGAATGTGATTCGCCGTTACAACGAAAGGGGTATGCCGACGGGAGATGCGCGTGTAGCTTTTTCGTCACCCAGTGAGGCACAGCGAGCGCTCAAGGAACTTAAGCATTGCAAGATGCGAGAACGTACCATATATATGAAAGTAGCGTGAGATTCATCGTTCCGCCACGAAGAAGCTGATGACAGCACATAAAAGGACACCGTCACTGTAATAATGATATCCGGCCGGATCCAATATATTTTCACCAAGTTCTATGTGTATGAAATGAATGCAATATCTAATAAGACGTCTTCTGAGAATTTTATTATAAGAATCGGTTTTGTACGAAAAGATAAGCGCCCAGTAGAGATGCTTTGAGATGCCTTTTTTGTGTGAAAGACTATACTTCCTTATTAAACTGGCACCAATCTACGTGTACATAGAATGCATAACTTTTCTTTATCCATCCATTCATATCATGCCATACCGCCCAAATTGTTTTTATCTATCGCAATTAAAGGCATTTAACTCTTTACTTACTGCATCAAGGACGGTGTTTCAAGCACCATTGTAACATTAGATCATAATACATCTAGGATAAAAACGTATTCGCCGCTAACACGTACTATTACCCAGGAGGTACGGACGAATGTACATTATTAAATGTAAAGAATTTTATTATCTTATTTTTAATATTTCATTGCAATACCAAATAACGTTTTAGTTATGGAAACAAAAGAAGCAAAGTACAAAGTTAAGGATTTGAATAATTGCGTTTTTATTTTGCGTTTGCTGTCATGAATTAATATTAGAACCCGAATGCAGTTCGAAGACGATGAAGGAGACAATCCTTATAAAAAACGGATACATTACATATATGTCATATATATATATATATGTATATATAAGATACATTATTATATAAATTATGTAATGTACATGTATACATTTACGATAAGATAATACACATGTATTATAGCATACATTATATATATATATATTATATATATATATATATATACACACATACATAGATCACACATTATATATCTTGCGCGTTTGTATGTATGTTCATCTATCGCGACTGAATGTAAAATAATGAATAATACTAATAAGTATATAGATGTACACGATCACATATTGTCATAAACTTATGTTACGATAATGAAAAAATTGAAGACTTCAATAAATTTTTATTCAAATTTAGCCATACTTTTATCTGAATCTAATGTTAACGTTAATGACATCATATATAATGGTATACACAGAGATTAATTTTAATTGATTAATTATACTTAATGCTCCAATAATATTTTATTTGTATTTTTGCGCCTTTCTCTTAAAAGAAGCAGTACGAATTTTATTTAATTTTGATAATATTCACAAAAATTTTTTAGAGGCGGAAAGAGAAAGATACAAATAAAAAATTTATTTACATTGTTTATTATATTTCTGATTAAGTTTGATTTGCTTATATGAATTCTTTTTCACAATTTAAAAAGTTACTCGAAAAAAAGTTAGAACTTATAAAAAAAAATTTATTTGAAAAATTCTCTATGTAATTATTATATACAATTTTCATCGATTGCAAAAAAACAATAATAATTATTAATTATTCATTAAATATTACAATTGAAATTAATTGCTCATAAAAAATTATTTATCCTTTGTTTTCCTATTTTCTGATTTTGAAAGAATTAGCGTTTATAAAACGTAATTAAACTAATTCGTGCAGAAAAAAATCTTTCAATTTCTTGAAATATGTATGTACAAAATAACATTTTCTTGTCAGTTTAACCTAATTATAAATATTATATAAATATTTCTTTATTATTTAATACGCTACAGCCTAGGTCAAATACATACGTTGACGTCAAATTTCCTGTTATTGATACCATCGTGTCGATTTAACCTAAGGGACTCCATAACGAAAGCATGCTACAACAAATCGACTCTGCCTAAATATTGAGTCACGGGCTATTTCTGTAGCCGCACCTCGTCTATAAGCCCGTGACGTCGAGCGGCAATGGCGCATTTCAAATTATTGTGGCCTTACATAAATGAGATTCTCTGTGTATATATAGAATATAATAAGCATAAAATATTTAAATTGAATATAAATTATTCGTATCTTATTTAGGACAATACTTCTTTTTTTTTTACATGAGACTCTCTATAAACTCTTTCTAATTTTAAATCTATATTATATTTATTTTTCTGACAAATACAAAAACACAAAGAACCAAGAATTTTTTCAGCGAAAAGAATTTGCAAGATTTAAAACAATAAATACTTTTAAGAAATATATACGTTTTTGTAAAAATACATACGTGGGCAGTAGTTGCGCGGCAGATTTTTTTAGCCGATCGGAAGATAATGATGGCATATACCTATATATAATTTAAGTGTATATGATTAGTGAATTTAAATAAAATTTATAGCATTTCAATAAAGTTTGTAGCATTCCATTATAACGGATTTGAGAAAATCTGCCGCATAATCCATCGTACTGCCTAATATTTTAATGGCCCAACACTGCCAAAGTAACACACATCGCTTACAAAGCATTAACAAAGCGCTAGAAAAGCAAATGCGATCGTTTTTTAGCGTTTTGCAAGCACTGCTGTGCTACTTGGATGTACCTTTAATTAGATTAAAGTTACATACAATTGTATATATATATATATATATTTTTTTTTTATTACTTTTTATTACAATATTTTACAATAGTTAAATATTTTGAGTACCAAATATATCATAAATACCGTTTCTTTTTTTCATGTAAATCTACATATATACATTATATTTTTTTATCGCGCACGTGCGTATTATCTCAAATATTTTATAATTAAACAAATAGAGATTGTAGGAGTAAAATACAAATTGTATTTAATTTTTCGTTACTTCGTTATTTTAAAAAATTACATATACATATGAATATGATACTCAATACGTGCGATATACGCATTTGGTGTAGAAAAATATAATATCGACCTTATTTTTCCCTCGACCTTTGAAAAACTGGAGGTACTACCTACTGGTTGATTTAATGCAAATAGGTAATTGATTTGCTCGATTCTATTCAGCGATTTCTGTCATAAAGTGCATCACATACAGAAAGATTGTGATTAACCTTGTTCTATTTAGACAGGTACAGGAAATTCGACTTTATCTACATATATTCAAAATACAATTGACATAGAAAATAGAAAAAAGTGTAACATTCAACATTGTTTCATCTTAAACTTTCTAATTAAAATAATCAATAATTCGTGCTCGTAATTCTTAGAGAATTAAATGATATTGATATAATTAGATAATCTCTTTTCGTTACTGCATCGCTTGCTAAAAGCTCATTTGCACTCTCCAATTGA
>NW_017305288.1:1878662-1882419 GCF_001594115.1 Trachymyrmex septentrionalis
CAATCAATAATTCGTGCTCGTATAATTCTTAGAGAATTAAATGATATTGATATAATTAGATAATCTCTCTTCGTTACTGCATCGCTTGCTAAAAGCTCATTTGCACTCTCCAATTGATGCATGTATATTACAGTTATATAACCAATAATTACTTCCTATATGGTTGAGAGTTAACCACGCGAGATCGATTCTGCAATCGCAGCGACGATGTCGCGTTACATTGTAATGAATTACGCAATCGATATTCGATGCCGCGATGCAAATTACGGCGTTGACGATATACCTACGCCCCTTATTCGCACATCTGCAAACCGACACGATGATGCAGCGATACAAGGACGAGCGGAAATAGAGACTGAAGGCGAGAATGAAGAGCGGAAATCTCTCGGAGAATCCATGACAAACGGATGCGTTCTGCCCGAACATCATCAGCCCGAAAACAAATCACAAAAAGGAATCTCCGAAAATAGCCAACACTAATTAAGCATATACATAATTTAGACTCTGATGTAGTTTTAAGTGCACTGCATTTTATTCTTTTTGTCAATCTGCTGTATTTTGTCATAAAGATACAACATCTGCTTGATTACGTTCAATTATTTTGGTCGTTTAAGCATTAAGAAATTAGAAAACGCAGCGTGACAGAATTACAAACTATTACAAGTAAACGATTGACATTGAAGTCCTTTGATCTTTCATTTGATCTAACCAGATGAAATCTCGAATTAACAATCTTCATCGGTATGTCACAATTAATCATCTCTTTCTTCAGATCACATCAGTTTATTTTTTTCTACTTTCTCTGATTCTGATAAACGTATATTATAAGCAATTTCCTTATATGTGACATGAAATAGAATAAAAAGAATCATGTTATTCTTCGATAATTCGCTAAAAAATCGTTAGAAAATAATTTGTTCCCTTCGACGACTCACTTAGGAAATATTATCCACTGTACTATTTCGTGTCAGCCTACTCAGGATTACATATCTACTATTTTAGGTATCACCATCGCGAACACGCGACGAATAAAAGGTAACAAGCATTCCAAGAAGTTTCACTTACATCTGGTAAAAGAATAAAGTTTAGCCGTAATGGCTTTTGCGTGTGTTAATAAAGTAAACAGCGGCAAAGTGTGGCCGCAAAACGTATGAAAAAAATGTCAGACCACATTTGGAGAACAAAAACACTTTTAAAGAATATTCTATAATAGTTCATTTTTATATGATGATCCAAGATTTAGCCGGTTATTTGTATAGATTTCAATTAGAAGAGCCAAAAAAAGGCAGCAAGAATTAATTTAATGAGCACATACCATAGTATTTCTCTCATTGGATGGCAAGAAACATCAAGCCGATTGTCATATCGATTGTCAGATTTTTTTTTTACCGTACACATATACGAAGAATGCAGTCTTCGTTGAAATAATAAGGTCAATGAATTTTCTTCCACATAACTCCAGTCGACGTATGCGAAACGTCTGGCATATAAAGTCTAATCTAAGGCGCGTATCTTGGTACCATCATGGTGCAACCAACTATAGAAACTCACGTCGATACTCCCTCTTCTCTCGTAATAAGGATGCACTTTTTCGCATAAAATAGCAAGAAATTGACGGTAACTGTAAAGTGTAAATTAATTAACATTTCAATCGATAAAAATACCTTTATGAATTGTATCTATATATAGAGAGAAAGCAAAGATGCAATGCAAACTTTGAGCGGTCGAGAACAATTTTGACTCTAGATTGACGCCAATTTTTAATAGTATTTTCTTATTTTATATATTTCATACGTACACAATAAAATGCTCTTATAAAAAAATTATACATATTATTATTCCTTTCTTCGCATTATCAATATATCTATAGCAGATATACGTTGCTACTCTGTGAAATAAAAGTCCGGTATATCTATGGACAGGTAAAATAGAGCGCTCAAATGCTCCTGAATAGTCCTGAATGTATATCTGGATGTCAATTTGATGTACGTTTAAACAATATTTGATAATAATAGGGCAATGTGCATATGTGCAATGATTTGGTGCAATGTATTGTGCGTACGATATCTATACAGATAATCTTAAAACGTGTATGATTCGCCCTCCGTGATTTTTCCTTTGTACAGTGATTCAATACGTTAATATTTTCTTTTCCCCTTCTCTCTCTCTCTCTCTCTCTCTCTCTCTCTCTCTCTCTCTCTCTCTCTTTCGTTTAATATTCTTTTATTATGTGTGTCAGTCATCTGCATTGTTCTTCGCGTATATGCAGCCGTATTGAATGACGAAGCGACGACTTCTTTATATCGTTTGCCTTCTCAAGGAGTTTTATGAATGGAAGAAGAACACTTGTTTCTGCTTCTTCTGTTATTAAACAACATTCTTGCGAGAACAATTTTTTCAAAAATTTTTCGTAATATTTTTACATAAAATAATTTTCTTTATGTCTGTAACATATGTATACATATGATTTTCCTAGATATTTATGTTTTTCTTTTAAATATTAAACAATTTCAGATATATAAACTGAATTATATTATCTAATTTGGAGGTACACGGGTGATCAAAGTGAGACAATGACGATACAATGAAGATACATGATTGATAACGAAATTGTAAGATAATATCAGACGAGATTATATTAGTAATGGTACAAGTATCAATATCTTATGATGCTATTTATAAGCTAGATCACTTCCTCACGGCACTCGCCAAACCATCGTTCAATTAAGTACCGTTATCTTTATACAACGGTTATGCCTGCTGCCGATGATTGGTTACGCGCTACTAGTACAATACTTTTACACGTACATTGGAATTATGCGCGCAATTCCGAAGCAAATTAACTCAACGGGCAAGTGACAAAGATAACAATTTTCGTAGATAAACATTTTAAACTTATAAAAAGTTTTAACTCTTTTCTTTTATTTGCTATTCTAAATATTCAAAATAAGAAAAAAAAAAAAATAAGAACGGTGAAGAGTGAGCTATATTTCGAGATACATTAAATTGATTGATCCTTGTATCTTTTGAATTTAGATAGTATATACCAGAGCATTTATTTGACTTGATCACCACAAACTGGTCTCACTATGTATGCCTCGCTAGATCGTTGCAATACGATGAATTTGCTTGTACAACACGCGTAAATGCGTAAACTTCAACACAACCGTTCTTACATGGGTTCTAAATATAAATAGCAATAGTAAGCCCCTAATGCATCCTTTCGCTACTTCCACCTTCTCTCCTCCTTTCATCGTACGTACAATGAGCAACGTGATGTCCGGTAAACAAAGTGTTCACGCCCACAAATGTATTATATCTACACAAATCCAATCTGAACCCTACGCGCGTTCAGGCGTACTATTATACATAGAAATGTGCACACGCCTATTCGTGGTCCACTTGTTCTGTCTACTCGCCACTCGTCACAGCGCGAGTAAACGTACATGTGAAATAACAATCATCTTAGGATTAATTAGACAGCGCCGAGACATTGCTGTATCTCCTCTTCTGATATAGGTACATATATATTATTACGGACTAAAGCAAAATCTAAGATATGTTTTTAAATAATATTTAAAAAACTAGAATCTGTATGTAATAAATATTATATAATAGCATATCAAAAACACAGAATAATCAAAAAGGAAAATGGATAAAGTACAAAAAAGTATTAATGTATAAAATACAATATTAAAATATCATATTTCCAACAAGTTATCAATACCTTAATGTCAGTTAAGAAAAATACTATTCG
>NW_017305288.1:1882519-1900537 GCF_001594115.1 Trachymyrmex septentrionalis
GCTATATTAATATTATCTACTAGAATCTGTATGTAATAAATATTATATAATAGCATATCAAAAACACAGAATAATCAAAAAGGAAAATGGATAAAGTACAAAAAAGTATTAATGTATAAAATACAATATTAAAATATCATATTTCCAACAAGTTATCAATACCTTAATGTCAGTTAAGAAAAATACTATTCGCCACACGTTGGTACTATTAAAATGTATTGAATCTAGATCGACAGAACCGAGAAGCTATTTGAAGCAAGATATATAATAATTGGTAACGCGCCATTATTAAAAGTAAAATATTAATATTATCTAAATCAATTCTATTGAAAATTGGAGACATATGTATATCTCTATAATCGAGTGATATGAAGATTTTGTAAATAACATAAAATTATGCAAAAGTGAGAGAAGGTTAACTTTAATGTTTCTTTTTTAGTCATTTTCATGCATCTGTCATGCAATCGTATTATCGTTTACAAGTAGAATTGCCATCCGTCCTTTTTTTAGGGCATCTGGGGACGTCCAGGGGGAGTTCCAAAAACGTTTGAAGTAATTATAAGCGTTCGAGGTTTTAAGGAATCTTCTAAATTTTTTACTTTAATTCCTCTTCCGTATTATTCTGTACTATTTATGATTTACAATAGGTTTAGTAATCCTTAAGAAACTGACCGATCACAGTTGAATGTGAAGAAAATATAATCGGCTATATAAAATCGGCTATATCAATCTTTTTTACATTACAAATTAGTACCACTAATCGTAATGAATAATTAGATGTAAAAAAATTATTCGTTTATTGCTTGGATTAATTTTACTAATCTAACGCGCATTGTAGTATATCTCCGTTACTTTAAAAAGAAGACTCGCGGTGTTTCGCGAGTACTCTTACTTTGCATACTCTCGTACTCTTGGACTCGTATAGCTCGTATAGCGCGCATTCAACGTGCCTCGACGTGGCGACGGTGCGACGGCAACACGAAAAACGAAGGGACGAAAGCGAAGAGAAACGAGTCTCGTCGTACTCGGGGAAGTCTTTTGTACCTACTCCCGCGTGACGCAATGGACCCTCTCTCCGAACGAGGTCCCAACCGACTCCCGACTCCCGACGCGGACTTGAGTCGCGTAGCGCTACAGTAGTGGCTGCCGCCGCTCAGAAACTGGACGGGCGGTTGTGGCCAGCTGTGGTGGTGCATTTCCTTCTTCCTCTCTTTTGTCTCTTGCAATCGCCACTAACCTGACTAGTCTCTCCTGAGCCTTCTCTCGAAGCGCGTCCCAACAGTGGTGTTCCTCTTATCCAACGTTTAATTAGATTCCCATTGCATTGATCCTGCGAATAATACAGTGAAAGTACTTGAGAAAAAGAGAGAGAGAGAGAGAGAGAGAGAGAGAGAGAGAGAAAGAGAGTGTGTGTGTGTGTGTGTGTATGTGTTTGTACGTGCACACACGTATGACCAACTGATCCACGTGGTACCGCGACATAAAGACTTACTCTTACTGTGGATACATTTCTCGAGTACACTGAACACCTCGACGATCAAGCGAAGGACATGAGACGGACCGTGGACCTGTTGGTCTGGACGCTGTTGGTCCCGTCGCTCCTATTCGCATCGGATCCCTTGCAGCAGGCTACTGGAGCAACGGTAGAATGCCCACAGAAATGCGTCTGCTACAACAACACAATGCAGGTGCGATGTATGTTCCTAAAGCTGATCCAAGTGCCACGGGTGCCCGCTAATGTCACCGTCCTGTAAGTCGTCTATTTTCTTTATAAAAAGCAATAATTATTTTAACATTCATTCGAAATTTCGATCACTGTGCATAATACATTTTATATAGAGAATATTCTATGTACAAATCAAAATTTGAAATTTTTCTATATGCGAAAATTCAACGCTTACACAAGAAAAATGTATAACCATCGTTGCTCGATTATTAATCAACGTTAGTGGAATTATATGAGTGACGAAAGGTCGAGAGAAAGTTGACGTCCATATTCGCTCATATGGGAAAACACTAATCGAGATGTACGATTAAGTTAAGAAGACCGCAACTAAGCGCTTTCTCACATGTGAAAAATATGCGTTCGTATTTTTCGCACAGTATTATTTATTATGTTTTGCAGAAAGAGAAGAATGATATATCGTGTTCCAACGGTAGAGACTTATTCCAAGAACTCATCGTACTATAAACTATAATTAAATAGTAATTAATAATAGTAATAATCGCATTGTAATCGATCTGCACAATTATCTGCAAGAAATCTTGAATAAAAAAATTTTTTAATATCGGAAATATGCTCTCTCAAAGCGGGAGGGAGAGAGAGAGAGAGAGAGAGAGAGAGAGAGAGAGAATTAGATTTTAATCAGTAAAAATCAGCAAATGCACAAATTTGAAATGGAAATCTAATTCAGCAAACAAGTGTACAAGTTATCCATTTAAGGCAAATTAGATCAACAAAACTAAAAATCGTCGATTATTTAAAAAGATTGTTTAGTAGTAACTATTTTCAATTTATGTCTTGTAAATTTCCTGTAACATTTAAATAGAACAAGATATATATATACACACATAAATATATATATAAGTTACGATGTGACGTTAAGTGGAGTTTCGGAGAAACAGAAGAATGAACAGAAACGAAAGAGAATGGAGCAAAGGCAAATTCGCGCGCGCGCGCAATGCAAAACCACAGACTTATTTAAAATCACATTTTTTATGTTCATACAGTACTACATGAATATACATATATTTTATGAATTAGTATATTTAGGTAATTTTTCCAGATAAAAGATCTCGATCGATGGAATTTGTTTCGGGCTTTATTTTTATACACGAATATTACATTAGCGCATATCTTATTCTATTTAAATGTTACGGGAAATTTACAAGACATAAATTGAAAATAGTTATGACCAATTAGGCAATCACATATTAGAGACGCGAAATATGAATGACGTATTTTGAACAATCGGCTTTTATGAATGTCCACCTGATCTAAGCTCTTATTGCAGTTATGTCATTCTTAATTACGTTTTAAAAAGAATAATTTTTCTTTTCTTTACAAAAAAATAGCATCGAAGCATTGATTTATAACACAAATGTGTCTTTCTGATAAATAATAAAACGTACAACATACTTACATACATATCAGACTCCGCTTACTTCAAAAAGCGCATATCCCAAAAAAAATATTTATTACTTGAAATAAGAAAACGGTAATGTGATATCGCAATATATAAACGGCCGACTATTTTATCGTTTCACCTCGATTTATCTTGCGGTGATATGTGTCATTGATACCGTGTAGGTATCCCATAAACTTTGACGCGCTTATTGGAAAAAATAAGACGATAAAATCTACAATCTGTACGAAGAGTATATAAGTTCTTTATCATTTTTATTGTAAGTCGTTACGCAAAATCTCGGACAAAGACATGGTAAACATTGGCGAATCAGTTTGCAATTCTATGAATCAACGATAAGTGTAATTAATCCTATTTGTCTTAACGTGACTTCAAATGTGTTACATTGAATTGTAATCGTATACGTATCTTTTTTTAATTTATATAACAACTTAAAAATTATTGCTATGAAATTGCAATTTTCTTTGTCCTAAAAAAAACTATCATTCAATAGAGATTCAGCATTATTATGCTGACCCTATTACGTTATTAGATGACACAGATCATTGTGTCATCTAACCTTAGAACACATTGTGGAAATGTAAATCTAGAATTCTCAATTAGGAAATACAATTTCATCTGTTTTTTATTCTTTATATATTTATGTAATAAATGTATATATTTATGTATGTGTAATTTTCTCTCATGCGAGATTTATTAAATCATTTTAAATAAATAAATGATAAAATAAATAATTTTTCAATTGTATATATTATTAGGTTGTTCGAAAAGTAATTCGTTTTTTCCCAACAGAGGACTTATCGTATTTTTTCACAGCCAACTTCACAGTTAAGCCGCATAATCATTATATATTTTGACAGTTGATATAACAAGGCTTGTTTATGAAAAAAGTTCGATTGATTCTACGCAGTAGTTTTTGATTGGTGCCTTATCAAATATGAAAGTGAAAAACAGCATTTTCGGCATATTTTATTTTTTTACTATCGAAAAGGTAAAAATGCTGTTCAAGCAAGAAAAAAATTATCCGATGTGTATGGAGAAGATGTATTGACAGAACGCCAGTGCCAAAACTGGTTTGCAAAATTTCGATCCGGCAATTTTGATGTTGAAGATGCACCACGTTCTGGAAGGCCAGTTGAAGCTGATGAAGACACAATAAGGGCATTAATTGATGCAAACCGGCGAATAACAACTCGTGAGATCGCTGAGAGATTAAATTTATCGAATTCGACCGTTCATGATCATTTGAAACGCGTCTGATTGAAAATCGTCTTTTATTTTCATAAGAAAAAACGAAATTACTTTCCGAACAACCTAATATATATGCATGCATATAAGAAATATGTTTTCTCATCATGTTATGTAAAATAATAAATTCGGAAAAAGATGTACGATTAACCAAGCATTTGGAACACATTATACGAATGCATCTCCAAAATATAAAGTTTTGAAATATAAAGTTTCCGAAATATAAAGACTCTTTGATAAATTTTGCAATCGCTGCTCATATGGCGGTGATGAAATTTTGTTGAAATAAAGAACATCAAGTAAATACAATTCATAGATTCTCTACATAATATTATTTCTTGTATCACATAAGCCAAAGAAAAGTTTTCGTGATTAAATCCTTTTTTTCTCTATGTCTCTATCTCTTACGCTTACACAAATACGATTATATAATTTATATTATTTTGCTTACTATTTCTGTAACGATGACCTACCCAATACTCTAAAGCCTAATCTCGTATCGTAGCGTTGCGAGTAATGTATTGTAAGCGTCGTGTGACTTTAAACTTGGATTGGCTGATGTAACAAGCTTGTAACCTACAACGTCTGCAACAATACGATCAATGTAGAATGGGTCTAACGTATTTAACACACGTTTATCATAGATTCGTTAGATTCAGAAAGATTTTATTTAGCTCAAAAGAAACAAAAGATTCTTTTTCACACATCTGTTGAAAAAATTGTAGCTGAATAAGAGTTTGAGTTCTCTTCTGACAATCTCAGTGCCAATGAAGCAGCATGGATAATAACTTGTGCGAAAAAGTTGATAAACTCAGGCATCGTATGACGATTGCATAAAGTTAAGAGAAAATAATAAAATATAAGTCCAGGTCTACAATGAGTCGGTATAGTCGATAGTCCTAAGTTTTATGAGTGAATCAGTCAAGTTGGCTAACAGCCAACTTGTACGATTATCAATTTTCTTTCTGATTGGTCGAGCCAAACGACTTACTGTACAACTAATGATTCATTATGGATGCGAAAAATCGTAGTCTATTTAGGTTAAGATTTAGGACTTTCGACTACCGATTACCGATTCACTGCAAACCCGGTGTATCATTATTTATGCAAAGTTTCGCATAAATAATATCGTTTTTAAACAATTAATAAACAAGAAGAGCATATGTTTCTATAACAATGAGTCATGCACATACATATAAATATTGCACTTTTTGGCAAGTAATTTAAAATAAATCGGATTTGAATGTTTTATTTTTATTCATATTATTTATTTATCTAATAAAAATGTATTATTCGATCATTTGAAATTTATTTCTGATTGCACACGATATATTTTTGTATTATAACCATTATGCGTTTGACTGAATTCCCATATGAATTAAACTTAAAATCTCGATACATTTAACATGCAATTACTGTTTTATTCTTTAAAATTAAAATTATAAAATATAAAAAAAATATATGTAAGTAGTTACACAGTGTCTGCTGCATTTGTCGGTCGATAATCAATGAAATATCCAATAGAACGTTGACTGAAATATTGAATATTTTTAATTATTCGTCGAAGGTCTCGTTGAATAAATATATGTGTATATATTATACTTATGGGGCGATATCGATATTCGTTGAGATATTCGTTTCTTGTGCTACGCACAATTATAATCTTTGATTACATAAAATAGCGTGTGCAAAAAATTACGCTGTGTATACAGTAAGAAATTATATATACTTGCTCGATTAAACTACTTGCGATCTGATGTGAGATGTCCACGCATTAGCACATAAATATGCGTTAAGAATCAGTAATTCTCGATATTTTGATAACACATAGAAAGCAATTTCTTTTCTTCTTCAATATTAACAATATTTAATACATCAAAATTATCTCTCTCCCTCTCTTTCTTTCTCTCTCTAATTGTATCTCTTTATACATATCTGTTGTAGAAATAATTAAAAATGTATTCATTTATTTTTGTTTTACTATATACAATACTTACACTTATATAAATGATAACGTCAACGTTTATTAAAACATTATGCGCATTGCCTTTTGGATTGTAGATACAAAACAAGGCATATCAATTCGAGAAAGTGAATTCGCATTCCGCAAGGGGACAGATTACATCATCGTTATAATTGTAAATATAGTCGTGCATCTCTCAGTGAATCAAATGGCGAAGCTGTAGCTTCGATGAAATCTGTGCTGAATATGGTTCAGAAGAGACGGGTCGTCTTCCTAGAACATTCATCATTCTCATGATGTCCGCTTCATATACTGCTACTAGTATCGTTAATTCATTTGCGATCTACGTTATTAATTATGAGCCTTCGCGACGTTAAATGAATAAATCACCAATATTTATATGCATCCATGCACTTACATGTATATGTAATATATATTTCTCGAAACCTGCTTCACATTTCATAACTGATACAGTCAACATTAACGCGATGTTTTATTAAGGCCTCGTTTAAAGTATATCATTTAACTACCGTGAAATGTGAAATTGTCTGCAGAGTAATTCAACGTCAGAGTAAAGGAATTGAAGCTAATTACTGGAATCGCTTTCTTTCGTACAAAATGGTACTATAATTTTTTATTTTATTATAATTGCCATATACGCGTGTATGTGTGTGTGTGTGTGTGTGTGTGTGTATGTGTGTGTAACTAATAATGTTTACTAGTATCTAGATAATCTCTCTTATCAAAGTAATTAGATCTTCATCTTAAATAATTTGAAAAAAGATATCACATTTTATTTGAGATACAGATAAAGGTAATATATATATGTCTAGTAAAGATAAGATAAAATAACGCCATCTAGATTATCTAAATATTTCATTTAAATACCAACAAACAATGTATACGACTATAAAACGTAACGTTTATATTAACAGCCATTATTCTACATTATATATCGATGCCTGAGCTATATCGAAGGTGTTATATCGAAAAAAACATGACGAAAGGTCCATGTCAAAAAATGAATGAAAAGTGATCTATTTCGCGAGAGGCATGAAGACCGATCTATGTCGGAACGCATACGAAGTACAGTTTAGTACTTCGAGAAAGTGAGAAAAACGGTTTATAATTTATATACATATAACGGTATATAATTTGTATACCGTTATATATGTATTAATGAGACATATTTTAATTCAATAATCTTTTTTAATAAACAAATTGGAATAAGCAAGAATGTAACTTACTAATCAATATTTATTTATGTTAATAGATACATCAGTCCATCTATCGATGAAATAATAATGATTGTTATTTATTTCGTCTTATATCTCAAGAAGTGCTTACGAATACTTTTGCTCATTTCATTATATATAAACGAGTAGGCGCGGAGAAATAGATTTATAACTCCGATATTCTCGCCCACATACGAAATTCCGTGTTCCAGATATTTATATCGTATTTAGCGTAGAGAAAGCAACCGAAACACGATTATTATCTGATCTACGATCTGAGATTGTATATGAAATAAATAAAATGACCATATTATCCAATTTACTTCTATCTTGTCGCGAAAATAAACGCGAATGCAAATCTCTGATATCTTGTAATATGTTTTTAATTCCCATTGTCGCAAAACGTTAATAAATAATTACGTTCGTATTTAATTATCAGTAATTGTGAGATATGTAATTTATATATATATAAAAGCTCCTTCTTCCCGAGAAAGATAATCTCACACTCATCCCGAAACTCGAAATTCTTTCAGAGATCTCCGATTTAACAGCATCGCGGAAGTGCGCGGGGGATCATTTCACGGACACAATCAATTGCATACCTTACTACTGAACGACAACCACATTCGACGGCTGCCGATAGGCGCGTTCGAAGGCGCACCGAATCTACGGATACTTTACTTATATAAAAATCGCATCGAGCACATCGCGCCGGGCGCATTCGCGGGGTTGCCACGGCTCGAACAGTTGTACCTGCACCACAACCATCTGCGGGAAATCCGACCGGGCACGTTCAACAATCTGCCGGCGCTGGAGCGTCTATTTCTGCACAGCAACAAGCTTCATCGGTTGCCGGCGAATGCGTTCGTCAACGTTGGTCCGATGACGCGGCTGCGTCTCGACAGCAACGCGCTCATCTGCGATTGTAATCTGGTCTGGCTGGTGGAACGCCTTCAGGACAAGCCTACGGAGATGGCGGCAATTTGCCAATCCCCACATGAGATGAAGGGTCGCTCCCTAACTACAATGTTGCCCGAGGACTTTCATTGCAGTTGAGTAAAAGCACGCGTATGCCGAGCAGGAGAGTACGATTTATACATATATAATGTATCATCCAAGGGCAATAAACTGGATTACATTAGGCAGCTCATTTCCAGACAATATATAATTATTTATTATAATTAATGAAGTAAAAGAAAAGTTTTCGACATATTTTACAAGAATCTATCTATTGTATTGTTTTATTTTTATATTAGGTATCTATTGCAAGAATTTTTATTTTATTGTGTACCTTCTCGCTTCTCATGTCACAATCTAAGAGAATAAGTTAAGACATCGAACGAATAGAACTCTTAAGCTTATATAGTAAAATTGTTCAAGTCCTTAATTTTTAAAAAACAAAGTGAATAAATTTCCCACTCATTCCCCAGTTATTTCTCTTTTAGTCGACTTTTGAATACTTTCCTAGGAAACAGTTTATTGTTGTTTCATTGTTCTTTTCGTTATTCGTTATATTACATATCAATTACACATTGCTCACATGATTGTAACATTATCACTGATACAACTTAATGTCGATTACGTCGTTGTGGTCATTGACACGTCGGCCATTGCTCTGCTGCATCTCATGTGATGATGGCTCTTGCTAGGATGATCCGTGTATCTCTATCGCGTGATCCCTCATTATATCGAAACTTTCAATCAACTGATTGTCGCTCATTAATTCAAAAACTTTAAACTTTCAAATCGATGATAATGGAGCGGTAGCAATTCTAAAACTATATACTTACTTACAATTAGTAATATTAATATGACTATCAATTCGTAGAAAATTACACGTATTTAGAGTCTCTTATATAATAAATAAAATCATATGATCCTCTCCGTATTATTCGTACGAGCTCGCAATGAAAAGTTCGAATAGAAAGTAAAAGCAGATAAAATAAATAGATAAATGAGACGCAATATATTGTATATATGTATCGCAAAGTTAGAGAAGATGTAAAAAAAAGAAATGAGAGGAACACGATAAAATAAATAATCTCATATCCATTTATTTAATTTTTCCTCAAAATTTTCGTCGTAATAGAAGATTCCTTTTGCAGCAAAACCGCGTATCGTAGAAGGTCCGGAAGACACCGTAGTGCGATTTGGTGACACGATAACGTTGACGTGTCGAGTAACAGGTGATCCAACACCAAAGATCAAATGGATGAAGAATACAAGATACTCGTGGGAGGCGGACGATGATGATGAAAAGTATGTAGTAATTCGTGAGGACGGCGAAAAGTACGTGATTCGCGAGGACGGCACCTTGGTGATCTTTGGCACGACCGAGCAAGACGGCGGGATATACGAGTGCGTAGCTAGCAGCGATATGGGTTCGGCCAAATCCAGAAAGGCCAGAGCAGTGATTACAGCGGCGTCTCAGTTAATACTCGCTGAAAGACCAGAATCCCAAAACGTGACCGCCGGTACCAACGTGACCTTTTCTTGTCGAGCATTGGGTAATCCTAGACCCGATACTCGCTGGTTTAGAGACGGCCGATCAATCCCCTTCAACGATAGAATCTCGCTCGAGAACGACGGCACGCTGTTACGTATCCTCGCGGTTAAGGAAACCGATGCGGGCAAATATGAGTGTTATCTTAGGAGCACCGATCACACGGTTCATCTCTTCGCAAATTTGAGTGTCGTAGATTTGACGGCGCCCCGATTGCTATTCAGACCGCAAGACATCGAGGTGGAACTGAACGCCATTGTCGAGGTACCCTGCCGGGCTGAGGGTATCCCGAAGCCAGTGATCCAATGGAAAAAGGACGGTAGCGCGCTCGAGGGTAACAGAGTCAAGATCACACGCGGAGGAAGTCTTCTTATTTTTAACGTGACTCCACAAGACTCCGGCAGGTAAGATTGAAACACTAGCATGACCGCCGAGAGCGCGGTCATTAACTATCATCTTTATTTTCAATGAGGAGATTAAAGGAGTTATTTTTGTGAATGCATGTGTAGAAATTATTTCTCACGTGGTTTTTCATTTAAAAAACATAATAATAATTAGTAAATTTGAAAAAATAATTCGTATTATACAATATTATTAATGATTATTAATTCGGTGCGATTTTATCAATCTTTTTGGCTACGTTGATAATACGGAAAAGAGTTTGATAAGAGTTAATATCTACAATAATAAAAATTCAAATCGTGCTTCCATTGCATCAATCGATCCTGTGCGCAACAATCATCTTCCTTTTGCAGGTACGAGTGTTCAGCTATAAACGATTATGGCCGCGCAACCGGCGATGCTTTGGTGCGCGTTCGGCAGCCCGGTGCAACGGATACACTCGTCATACGAGCCTTCCAAAGTGCCACCGAGGAGATCGATCGTGCCATTAATAAAACTCTATCGTCTCTCTTTAATTCGGATGGCTCATCGAAACACGTTGATCCGTTCCGTTTGACACGGTTTCCGAACGCGATCGATCGCGCGGCCGCTAGACCCGCCGAGCTCTTCGAAAGAACTCTCATCAATATTCGACGTATGGTGGATACTGGCAATAAAGCAAACGTGACTGGTGAATTCCGCTACGAGGAAATCTTGACAGCTGAACAGGTAAAGTTGATCATCAAGCGTACTATCATACTACATATGTATACATATATATATATTTATATATATAAAGGGTGTCCCAAAATTAACGCAAGATTTGAATTTGCCGCCATTTGTGCAGTAAAGTGTTGGCAACCAAAAAAAAAAAACAATTTAACAGCTGACAGTTTAGGGTTAAAAAATGAGTTCGTTGAATGGATTATTGAATCATCAACAAATGGATGCTGATTTTTCGAGCAAAATCATCCTAAGCGATGAAGCACATTTTCACCTTGATGGCTTTGTTAATCGCCAAAATCGCCCCCTAGGTCGTGTGATTTAACATCATTAGATTTCTTTTTATGGGGTTATTTGAAATCACAGGTCTATGTCAACAAGCCCACAACCACCCGTGCATTAAAGGAGGAGATTCAACGCTGCATCAACGAAATTCAGCCACATTTATGCAAAATGGTCATAAAAAATTTCGACAAACGAGTGCGTATGTGCATGCAAAGCCGTGGAGGCCATTTGCCCGATGTGTTATTCCACAAATAACCCTATCCTGTGTACTTTATGATTCAGTAAAAAAATAACAATCTCAAAAGACTAAAAACTGTGTTTTCTATTTAATTCAAATCTTGCGTTAATTTTGGGACACCCTATATATATATATATATACATCAGCTGAAATTACGCTGCACATCCCGTTGCAGGTGAAAAAAATCGAACGATTGTCCGGGTGCACCGGTCATAGACGTCGGCAGAATTGCACCAACAGGTGCTTCCACCACAAATATCGGGCTATAGACGGCAGTTGCAATAATCTGCGCCATTCTACTTGGGGTTCGTCGCATACAGGATTCCGGAGGGTACTGCAACCCATCTACGAGAATGGATTCTCGATGCCGGTCGGTTGGGAGAAGGGACGACGATACTACGGTTATCCGAAGCCCGCCGCACGTCTCGTGTCGACCACGGTAATCTCTACCCACGCGATTACGTCAGACGATCAGATTAGCCACATGGTGATGCAGTGGGGTCAATTCCTGGACCATGATCTCGATCATGCGTTACCGTCGGTATCGAGCGAATCGTGGGATGGAATAGATTGCAAAAAATCCTGCGACAACGCCGCACCTTGCTTCCCGATGGAAGTGCCGCCAGGTGATCCGCGCATCAGCAACAGACGGTGCATCGACTTTATCAGAAGTAGCGCCGTGTGCGGCTCTGGCGCGACCAGTATACTGTGGGGCGGCTTGACGCCTCGAGAACAGCTGAACCAGTTGACCAGCTATTTGGACGCGTCGCAGGTCTACGGCTACGACGACGAGCTGGCGCGCGATCTGCGTGACTTCACGACGGATCGTGGCCTGCTCCGGGAAGGTCCCACACTTCCCGGTCACAAGTCCCTCCTTCCATACGCGTCTGGTCAGTTTGTCGACTGTCGCAGGAATCCACTGGAGAGCTCGATCAATTGCTTCGTAGCCGGTGACATTCGTGCCAACGAGCAAGTCGGCCTGCTGGCCATGCATACTTTATGGTTGCGCGAACACAACCGCATCGCTCGCGCGCTACGCGAGATGAATCCACACTGGAATGGCGAAAAATTGTATCAGGAAGCGAGACGTATCGTCGGCGCAGAGATGCAACACATCACTTATCGACACTGGCTGCCGCGAATATTTGGATCGGCGGTCGAGGATTCTATGTTGGGACCGTACCGAGGCTACGATCCCAACGTAGACGCCAGCATATCCAACGTTTTCGCCACCGCCGCTCTACGTTTTGGCCACTCGCTCATCCAACCGCGTCTAGAGCGACTGAACGCGTCCTTCCAACCGATTCCTCAGGGTCCTCTCAATTTGCGCGATGCCTTTTTTGCGCCTTGGCGACTAGTCGAAGAAGGTGGCGTCGACCCGCTGATCCGAGGTATGTACGTCACGGCGGCGAAACTGAAGCTGCCCGAACAGAATCTCAATGTCGAGCTCACCGAACAGCTATTCCGTACCGCTCACGCGGTTGCGCTCGATCTAGCGGCGATGAATATCCAACGAGGAAGAGATCACGGGCTTCCTGGCTATGTAGAGTGGCGCGATTATTGCAACATGTCGCGCGTCGAGACGTTCGAGCATTTGAATAATGACATCAGCAGCGCTCGTGTGCGGCAGAAGCTGCGCGAATTATACGGTCACCCAGGCAATATAGACGTTTGGGTTGGTGGTATTCTTGAGGATCAGTTGCCGGGGATGAAAGTCGGGCCGTTGTTCAAATGTCTCCTACTGGAGCAATTCCGGCGAACCCGGGACGGCGATCGGTTCTGGTACGAGAATCCAAGCGTCTTTCGTGCGGAACAGCTCGTCCAGATTCAGCAAGTGTCACTAGCCAGAATCTTATGCGACAACGGCGACAACATCACTCGCATACAACCCAATGTGTTTCTACTGCCCGAGAGTCATAATGACTTTGTCAGTTGTGACGAGATTCCTTACGTAGACTTGAACGCGTGGTCTGACTGCTGCGAAAATTGCGAAGATCGTGATAATACTATCTCCCGCGTGCGCAGAGAGGCTGAGAAGTATTTTGCACCCAGTCGTGACTACGTTAAGGACACCGATTCGTTGAGTCGCGAAGAGGAAATCGAATACTTCCAAAGGATGTTTGGTGAAAGCAATCGAGAGGCTAAGCGTTTGCAACAACAGTTTGACAATTTGTTACAAAGAATTAAAAAACTCGAGTTATTTTTTAAAGACATTAAAACACAATAGAGAAATTAAGTGTATACTTGGATTATTCTCTCTCTCTCTCTCTCTCTCTCTCTCTCTCTCTCTCTCTCTCTCTCTCTCTTCCCCTCTCTTTCCAGCAGATAGTAACGCTCTTACATTTCTAATATATGCCATATTTTTTATGCATTTATTGTTGTAAATAAAAGCATTTGCAAAAACTTATAGCAAATTCGATTGGGCGCACTCAGTACACACTGGTGCACATCAAAGCCATACACAAAATAACGTAAAGATATGTTTATACATAACATAGAAATCGATTAAATCCTGAAATATTCAATACATTTTATTATTACTGTTAAGTAAACTATGTATTTTATAATTCGAAATATTTGCATTTCACTTTTATACTCGAATTAAATCAATGTACAATGGCTTTAACATGCACCAGTGCGCATTAATTCTTCCAATCGAACTCGCCATTAATTAATTATTGGTCGTCACTTCTTTTAGACTAATGCAAATAATGTTAGCAAGGAACACATGTATAATGCAATATAGGCCGAATCATGCATATCGTAGCAACGCTTAAACCACTTTTATAATAAAGCTTATATATATATATACACATATACGTAGGTCGTTTTAAAAGTTTTGAGCCTCAACATGAAGATGACATTACTCGTCAAAACCATTTTGGTACTACAATCGTACATGCTTTAAAAGATGTGGAAATTGTAGCCCTTTTAGATGCTCACACAGTTGTTGTTTGACAGTCATTTGTGCCAGTCGATGTCAGTGTTTTTATAAAAATGGAAAAAATCGAATATCGGTACCGATTAAATTCTTGCATTTGGGAGGCAATATGCCTGCGCAAATTAAAAGCGTTTACGGATTACGGACACACTGCCTCATTATTCGCCACCGTGAAAGATAGGCAGCTGAATTTAAACCAGGGTCGTACCAGCTTGGCTGATGAGCGTTCGGGACGACCAACATTTGCGACTATCATCGATAACATCGAAAAAGTTCACCAAATGATACTGGGCAGCAAAATCGAATCAAAGTGATATCAGAGGCTGTGAGTATATCGAAAGAATGTGTTTATCATACATTGATGATGAATTAGACATGCGTAAACTAACCACGTTGGATGCCGCGCTTGCTCACTGTGAACCAAAAACGCATTCGAATGAACATTTCCAAGGCTCTGTTGGAGCGGATTTTTTAATGCGTCGATTAATAACTGTTGGCGATGAAACTTGGATCCACTACTTCACTCCTGAGATGAAGGAACAGTCAAAACAGTGAATTGCGAAGACTGAACCTGCTCGATCCGAAGAAAGTGACAATGATTTCATTGGCCGGAAAAGTGATGGCGACTTTTTTTTTTTTTTTTTTTTTTTGGATTGTCATGGAATTATGTTCATCGATACACAACTTATTAACGATACTCTTATGCGAATAACACATCACAATTTATATACTCTTTAGTTTGTATATTAGAATATACGACTTACTGATGAAGATCCAAAATAAAGATCGAAACGTTTATGTACTTATTTATGTTTAAAATAAAATATTATTTGCACCCCTACATCTAGTGCTGACTCATATAGGCTTTTTATACGCATTATAGATTATGTTCAGTGACTGTCTTGAAAAAGATAAACAATAATAGAGGTGTATTACTCATCATTAATTGGCAGGCTGATGGCAGAAATTGTGAAAAAACGGTCGTATTTGAAGAAGAAAGTGCTGCTTTCCATCAAGATAGTGCACTATCTCACACTTCAACATGGTAAAAATTCATGAATTTCGGTTCGAATTGATTGATCACCCACGTATTCACTAGATCTAGTCCCCAGCGACTTTTTTCTGTTTCAAAGTTTAGCTCGGAGGGCAAAGATTTTCATCGAACGAACATGTCATCGCATTCGTAAAAGCATATTTTGCAGAGCAAGACGCCAAATATTGAATAAGTTAAAGGAATGGGAACATCGCTGGGAAGTGTATCGACTTAAAAGGAGACTACATTGAAAAATAAAACTAAATTTGACAAAAAATACTTGTTATTTCTGTTAGGTCCAAAACTTTTCAAACGATCCTTGTATGTATGTGTGTATATATATATATATATATACATATACATATGTAATTACAGTGTATTCTACTCTTTATTTTATGTACATTTATTGACATTTGAATCAAACTGATCTTAGTTTCTTTGCATAAATGACTATCCAAGGTATTTCGTTTGTTGCCCACGAGCAACAATATCCTTACCGTCGTTCTTTGTGAGTTCTACCGCGAGAAAACCTAAATTCTTTCCAGTACGTATAGTTTTAGCATCAACCGTCACTATTTCACCAGGAAATGCAGCCTTCAAAAATCTGTGCCATTATATTAATAATTATTCTGTTCTACTGTACAATACAATAGCATATATATTTTTTTTAACTAATAAAAATTATAGTAAGTTATATACAATTGTTATATTCAATTTCTAGTCTCTAACCAACATCTATCGTAGACTGTATATATATTTATATTAAAATGTAAAATAACGTAATAATGTAATAATCCAGATAGCAAAGCGTGTCTCAACAAAATCGAGTAAATTTGTGATTACGATATCTTGCAACGTGTCATAGATTTATCTTCAACGATTTCGAATATACCGACATTGTAGTAACATGCAGACAATAATATGTATATGATTGCCAGCAATTAGCAACAAAATAGTTGCGTTAATATTATCTTGCGTTGGTCGGCAATATGACAGCATTGCATGATGCTGCATATTATTATGGTAACATGATGGCAATAGTATGAATTTTAATGATGACGATTTTAAAGTTGCTGGCAAATTACTACTCAATGTTATCATATCGTGAAGGCATCAAGTTGCCAACAAATGAGGACTTAGTTATAGCAATGCATACTTAGCAAACAACAAGACAGATACATCTTGCTATCTGGGAACTAATAAAATAATTAAAACATGACAAAATAAAAAATCTAATAAAAATTTCAGATCAAAATCTTACGTCACGTGCAGATCTACAGAAACACCAGGAGGAGGATCATATTTGTGAGTCATTAATGCATATGTAGATACACAGTCTATAACAGTAGCAGTAAAACCACCATGTAAAAAACCACCAATATTCAAATGTTCCTCAGCCACAGTAAATTGTGCTTTGCACTTTCCATCGCCAGCCGACAACAACTTTATCTGTTCAGAAAAGTCACAAATATATACTGCATTATATTAATTATTTTTATTTACATATAGTAGCAAATGTATAACACAAAATAATGAATAGGTTAGATTTAATTATATATTAAATATTAATAGATGAAATGAAATTTTTTGTACTTACATTTTTCATACATCGACCAAAGCCTTTGCCATTCGCCACTTTCTCCAAAACATTTTTTATAAGTTCCATTTTACACGACATGATCTTTCCCGTATTCAGAACACGCGCTTACAATATTAGCGCATTAACGTACTACAGTTTACGTTACGCATATTATAGAATTTTAGAGATATAGAATGTAGGCCCGTACTCAGAACGTGTTTTTACAACGATGTTAGCGCGTTAAATTATAGTCAAAGGCGCTAACATGTTATAATTTACATTACGCATACTATAAACTTTTAGAGATAAAAGCACGCTTTTATTGATAAAACCGCGTTCTGGTTCATATATAGTGACTGTGAAATATAATTAAAAGTCAACGTGTTTTTATTGATAAACTGTTAAAATTTAAGCGATTAAGAATAAGAAATACTGATAATATGGTACTAATTTTATGATTTATTAGTTTCGTAGACGTGTGTATTTTAAAATTTTAATAATACTTGATTTTTATTTAAAACTGATTTTTAATGTTATCATCTGAGTTTGATTATCAGTAGAAATGCTAACTGCCAGAGAAAAAATTGTAATTTTTCAACAATAAGATATTATAGCAAATTAAAAATATGCGTACTTATTTGTGCAGTATTTATATAATTAAAAAATCACGAATTTAATAAATGTATTTTCGAAATTAAATGTATTCACGAAAATTTGCCCAAGACTGATCGCGTTTTTAATAA
>NW_017305288.1:1900637-1904546 GCF_001594115.1 Trachymyrmex septentrionalis
TATCGCTTTTTTAATAATATTTCGTCAGTAGTCACAAAAATTTGCCCAAAACCCAGAGTTAATCGTTTTTAATTAGTATTTTGATCGTCAGAAATGTAGTACATAATTATATTAGGATAAAAAATTGGAGGAAAAAAAATATACAAAATGACAAAAAAATTAGAGAAAAAATTATTTATTTAAATATATTTGTAGTAATAAATAATAAAAATATAAAAAATCGATCAAGAACAATTAATAGGGTTACCCTGACCATCTAACAAATGATCCTGTGGATTATTGAGATATTTAGGTCCATCTCCTATTTTAGTGTATATCATACATTTAAGTTGTCCTGGTGGATACTTTTGAAACTTTAATTTCTCCAAGAGATCCTATACAAGATAATACTTTTGTAACAAAAGCTATTTCATAAATACACATTTAAATAATGTATCTACATATATCAATTGATATATACTTGAGAAGGTTTAATTTCTTCTACAGGTAATCCTCTTCTATATTCAATAGCGTTTTCAGAAGGAGGAAAGAAGTGATCTAAAACACCTATCACTGCTGGTACATCTTTCTCTAATAAATATAACGTAGCATTTGGCCCAGCGTCATAAGTATAAGCAACCTAACAATGTGTCTCGTTAATAAAATAAAAAGTATCTAGCCATTTTTATGCTATAACTTGTAGACAAATATTTTATATACTTTTACATCGTTAACTGCATCATTATAGGAATGTACAAGATTCATGATATTGTTAGAAATATTGTTCATATAAATGCATGGAGGATATGTATCCAAACACACAGCATGAAACTGATTAGAATCCTTCATAGTGAGTTCGGCAAAATTTTTGAAATCCTTCTCAATGATTGCTTGTTGCATTTTATTCGCCCGTTCCGGGACTACATGCATTATTCTATGTTGCAGGAGTTCAGATGTTTCTATGCTTCGTTTCATACCTATTGCACTTGAAACTTTTTTTTGTTCATCGCTAACCTGTAGATTTATATTTTATAAATATCTCTGTTATCTCTCTTTGTTATCATATCTACTTTTCTTATCAATACATGTAGAAAAAAGTTTCTTTCGTTACCACTAGCACTAAAATTCTCATTTCAGACCAATGAGACGCAGGCACGATTTGCTTTGCTAAACTGTCTGTCCCATTCTTATCTGAACCCATATACCATCTTACAAAACCACCCATAACACTGCGACATGCTGATCCAGAACCAGAACGCGCTATAATACTAATGTCTCCCTACAGAGATGTACAATATTCAGAATACATACAACATAATTTTAAAATATATTAAATGTATTGAACAGAAGAAATAAATTATCATACTTCTATTTTGTAAAGCTTGGCTAATGCTGCTGTAAGACATGCATATCCTGCAGCACTAGAAGCTAAACCAGCAGCGGTCGGAAAATTATTCTTTGAACATATACGAATCTTCCAATCGTTTGTATATCCAGATAATTGTGAACGTTTCCTAACTTAAAAAAAATCTTAGTTTAATTTACAGTAAACATTTTTAAGAAAACTCCCATGCACTAACTTACTCTCTTTTAAACAATTTTGAAGTCTTGTATTTTTTATATCTTCTTCTCTGAAAATGTCAGTTTGTTACACATAAAAATAATAATAATGAAAATAATTAAACATACTTTCCATTCAGCCAAATACGATCTTCTTTGAAATCAGAACTGATCATAACAGTAGTTTTTGCATGTAGCTATAAAGAAGATAATATTAATATATTTATATCTCTAATATATTCGCATCTTCTCCTCATACATTTAGAACTTTAAATTTACCTGAGCTGTATCTAAAGTTGCACTTATGGAATCATTAGTTGGTAAAATTAAGGATTCATCCCTCTTTCCCCCTAAAATTATACAAATCTAAAATGTTAATTTTTATTCAGAAAAACAAATATGAGGATAAAGGGTCAAATATTTCCATATCGGTATTGTAATTAAGTTTCTTACTACTTTTTACCGATAGCTATTCAAATTCAAATATATTCATGTAGCACAAATTGCGCGAATGATGATTCAAACGTTTAAAAACATGTGCGCATGTGTAATAAAATTAACTGTAGCTTAATAATAATTAATTTGTATTTATTACTTATGTAAATAATGCAATTTTCGAAAGCGAATATCAAAAGTATTTTCTGGATAATTCATTGCGACTTATGAACAATATCTTTTTTTTTCCAAATGTATGTTGTGAAAGTTTGTTACTTCAAATATATTAAATAATAAACAATTTACGATTTTATATGTGACAATTACATTAATAGATACACATCAATAGTAGTAGTAATAATTAAATTAATGGCTTCTGCCCCTAGAGAGAAATAAAAAAGCAGTTAATGTAGCCAAAACAAATTATAAACTGGAACAATGAATCTAATGCATGTTTAAAGCTGGTCACAATATATTTCCAAAAATATAAAGATGATGTAATACATGGACCTCGGACCGAAGCAGACATTCACTTCAGTTGAGAAATCTTTCGAGGCAAAGATCACATCAGCAAAAATTTTTAAACACAACAATACGTATACATATTTATGTGTGAATTGTATATATACATATATATATGTATATACATATGTACATAGGTATACAATATATATGTATATGCGCGCGCGCGCGTATTTGTATGTAAAAATAAACAAAAAATATATTATAATAAAGCATTTCAATTTCTCATTGAACAATAAAGCTTTAATTATATATGCGTACAATATTTAATAACTGCAATATTAACTGGTGCAATGCAAGTAACAGTAGTATTCATGACGTTGGTGTTTAACTGCGCCAAGTTTCCAATTTTCAAATTTCCAAGTTTCAATTTTCACTCCGAATTCAATCACTGTTATCACTCTATCAGCTGTTGCTAGAACTGCTGACTCGCTGAGTAGAGTTCTATATATACGAAAACCCGATATGATGTCCACATTTCTAATTGGCAATCTGATATGTGTTCTGATTGGATATCCCCTAAGTGAAGCAGCCATATTGTGACTGCAGCTGTTTATAGTAGAGACCCTTTAATCAGAGTCGCGACCATATAACTTATACTACTGAAAAAGATGAGCAATCAGAGAAAAGTGTGAGCAAGATCTAAAGGACAGAAATATCTTTCTATCCTCTTCTACCCTCTTTTGGCACATGCAGAAAGAAGAAAAGTTACTGAGCAAGACAGAAATATATCTTCTGTCTCTCAGTTTTTGCTCACACTTTTCTCTCATTGCTTGGATCGGCCATTCCCTCTCCAATAGTATAAGCTCTATGGTCACGACACGATTTAAGCCGACTTTTGTATGTAGATGTAGAGTATGATAGAGGAACCTAGTCACAAAAATTTCGGACCGACAAGCATATAATTTTATCCTCAACGATGTAAATGGTTATATTTATATGCTGGAAAAAATTAATATCTATATATTAATAAATACTTATCGAGCAATTACTCATTAATAATAAATTTCTTTTTATACATATAGAAATTCAATTTCGATAATCTTGTATTTAATGTATATGTGCAGACGAACAGTAATGCATCCCAATAATTTTGATTGGTTGATCCCCACTTTATTATTTTTCGGAGATTCCGTTTTCTGAAATTCCGACTGTCATGATATATCCACACAACTTGCATAGCTACGTAAACATATACATAAAGAAAATTATCCAATCGCATTTCTCTTACAAGTTGCACGTAAAATGTGATTGGATAATTTTCTTTACGCATATGTTTATGTGACTATGCAAGTTGTGTGAATATACCCTCATGAGACAGTACCCCATATGTATTATGCAATCTGTGTTTCCCGCTTTATTGACCGCGTTCAGTGGGTAACAGTGCAATTGCCCACTGTAGCAATTGCTCAC
>NW_017305288.1:1904646-1907465 GCF_001594115.1 Trachymyrmex septentrionalis
TCCTCATGAGACAGTACCCCATATGTATTATACAATCTGTGTTTCCCGCTTTATTGATCGCGTTCAGTGGGTAACAGTGCAATTGCCCACTGTAGCAATTGCTCACTGCCAATTACAGCGACTTCTGCGTAGGGAGTTTAGGGTTAGTTTTTTTTTAATGCTGTGATTGATTGTGCGCAATTGAACCGTGAGCAATTACCATGCACTCTGTTAAGCGGGCTCAACAGTCGAGTGAGCGCTCGCTGTTATTGGTGTATTCTTCTAGATCTAAAATTCTGATTGGATGCGCTAAAAGAATACACCAATAACAGTGAGCACTCATTCAACGCTTTCTCTATTCTGCAATCCTATTACGCACTGTGTGATTTCACACCCCCTTAAACTTAAAACATAAAGCAAAGCAAACTGGGTGATCAACTGTTAAATCTGCTAAATGCAGCTTGTATTATGTGCTTATATTAAATAAATTGATTTGTCAAGTTACTCAGTCCTCGCTTTTATTTTTGACTAAATTATAAATAAAAAAAAAGACAATCTTGAACACACAGTATGCATTCCTCTCGAGCAAGTGCGAGGAATCAGAGTAAAATATATATGTATATACATCTGTGTGTATGCGTGCGTGCGTGCGTGCGTGCGTGCGCGCGCACACACACACACACACACAATCATTATAGTAATCTGTAATAAATATTACATCCAACGATATACATGTACAATAAAAACAAATTAATTTTTATAAACTATGCTGGGTTAGATGGTAATCCCATAGACCATGCGTCCAGCAACTTTTTATCCTGAGGTCCAGCACCCAAACTGAGCATAAGTCCAGAGAGATCGCCACGATGGCCTCGTCCACGCATTGCATGAACAACTTTTGCAATACTGCACACAATAATAAAAATATATTTCATTACTATATTAAAATAATATGTGTGATTTAAGAGAGAAAAAATATATGTTTAAAACATAAATAATAGATATACATAAATAATTGCATATATGTATATGCTTAAGAAAACATCTGATATCTCTATTTAAAATCAATATGATGGAAGTGAAATAAACCAATATATATAAATGACAACAATTCATTACTTGGCCCATTCTTCCTGAAGAGTCGCAAAGTGTGCTTTGAGAACAGAGTTTCCAAGTTTTTCATTATCGAGTGATTTTTCAATTTTTGTTAACAGGGTCGGAAGTTTTATTGGTAAAGAACCAGTCCACTTAACTATATGGGATTTTGCATTCTCAACTTTGTGTTCATTAAGTATTATATCCAATCTGCATACAGTTGCACAAGGTAAGGGAACTGCTACTGAAGTATCTACACCTAAAAATTTTAATGCAATATTGTTATAAAATATTTATTTTATAAAATATAATATGTATATATAAATTATGCTCTTTATAATAGTACAATACCGATAAAGTTACATGTGTCAGGATCCATGTATTCCAATGTTTGTGTATTTACCCGTCGACACGCTCTTGGAACAAGACTGCTAAGTCCATACAAAGATTCCAATCTTTGAATCTTTGGACCTCTCACCAAGACTTGAACACCAGTTAAACAGGAATACAGCAATTGTCTAAACTGATCTTTCCCTAGTATTTGTTTTAGATTTCGTAAAATTACAGCAGTAGATCTTTCCGCAATTTCAGAAAATTCTGGCAAAAGCTCAGAGTCATCCCAGTTAAAATTAAAATTTACTGGTAATTTTGCATTCAATAAAGTAAAACCTTCTTCAGTTTCTGTAAATTATATTTGATATTATAATTTCTATTAGGAAAAACATATATTTTAATACTGATTGTTATATTATAGATAGAAGAAAACTTATAATTGCTAACCAATTTGATGTTCAAAATTATAATTAAGTTCATCATCTAATAAACTCATTGGGAAAATTTCTATAAAATGTCTCGCACCAGCACTGAGGATCCATACTAACCACATGTGAATTCTGAAATATTTATATATATATATATACACACACACACACACACACATACGTGTATAATATAGTATATAATTCGAATATAATTATAGCAAATAACTGTAAAAATTGTACACAATATTTTATCGCGATTTACATGTAGGATTCATGTAACACTTACCTTACAAAAACATGCTTTTCATTTGTTATATCAGTAAGTGTTCTAGATTGTTTAATAGAAGTACTATGACAGCCCATTCCACCGTTTGCTGTCGTCAATCTCATTGCCCTTTGCGGACATTCTGCTTCTTCCACATTATATCTTCTCTCTGCAAAATCTTGTAGTTCTCTAATTACCTCTTTTAAATTATCAATCAAAAATGGCCACATGTTCAACAAGAATTGTTTATCTCTCATAAAAACGATAAAACTGCACCATCTTCTAAATCCTCTTGCCTATAAAGAAATAAATGTATCATTCTTTAAATGCGTCAGCATAAGAATGATAAAACAAAAGTGTGATAAAATCTTTAGATTCCAGAGCAATTTTAAATAATAGCATGATTTGAAAAATTTGTTGTAATAACTACCAAACATGCTTTTTCGTTGCATAATTCACCTGGGCATCTTTCAATGTAAAAGTATGACTTAAAACATGCCCCCTGTACTCATCTCCAAAGTAGCAAACACCTTCTTTACCAGGATGCACTTCACAACTTAGACTCCTTGAAAAAACGATTTATAATAATGAGCTTTAAAAGACTAAAAACATGCACGTATCATACATTTTGTGTATACTTAATATCAAATATGAAACTTCAATCTTTAATAAAATCATTATGATTTATAAATAAAATATATTAATATATAAATACAAAA
>NW_017305288.1:1907565-1910487 GCF_001594115.1 Trachymyrmex septentrionalis
ATTTGTAAACCAAAAAGTATAAAAAACACAATATACCTAATGCAAGCATGCTTTAACAGGTTTCCTATATCTTGCATTAATGATTGCTGAGCAGACAAAAAAGATGTTCTTGTTTCATGCTCGTTACTTAAATATTTAACATTCCCAATACTTTGACAACCCTCGCATTCATCTTGTCCATCCTCCAAGGAGGCATGACCTTGTCTCAACACTTCTTTAGGTCCGTAAAATTTTAGTTTTTCTGTATTCTGTGTATCATAGTTACGATACGTTTGTGTGGTAAATATCACTTTAGGTCCATGTATTTCACAGAAGGTGCACAATGCAATTGCAGCATTCATCGCTCTTGGGAAATACAGGTTTCTACAAATCCTTTATATTTATTTCAGAAAACAATCCGAATATTATTTATTATGATTCTTTGCATGATCTTGGATTGTTAATTGTAAATAAAATAGCCTAGAAATATATTCTTTATAAGTTTTATGCATTCTACAATCTGTATTCATACGTACAGACTTATATATGTATAAATGAATAGAATTATTTTTTATTACAATAATATTGGAATATATGTTATAAAAATATCTAATAAATTAAAATGATGGTTATATTCTACAAGAAATATGTATTATTAGACATTTGTAGAATGTGTTTCACATGAACGTAATTGAATATTTATGTAATTACAATTTAATTTACATGATTGAATCAATTTTTAACATAACCTCTGTTAAAATACTTTTATAAGTAACGTAAATCTATCATTTACCTGCTTCTTCGTAAATTGCTCAGCAAGACTTCACGACAAAGTTAATTTTTTTCATCCTTTTCACGTGATAAAACAAAAATGAAGTCGGAGCAGAGACACGTGACATTATGATAGCTAATCTCGACATTCACACAACGAATGCGCGCACCCGCCATACATACATACATACCTGACATATACATATGAACAAAACTAAATTTACACATTTGCATGTCGGGTTGCCAATTGAAAGGTGCTATATCAAAATAAGTCATATAAATAGACCAATATAAATGTTACATCAAATACGGTAAAGAATGCCAAGATCGATCAAATTTTGGATATTACAATTAATACATTATATATTCTTTTATTAAATCAATTTATTATAGATATAATTGCGAGCCAATAATTCGGTTTCAACACAATTATTCTGAAACGCTAATAATCCCTCCCTAAATTAAATTAGAAAGAAATTTGTGAAAAATATTACCTCAGGATACGAATAAATTTTATATATATATACATATAACTATATAAATTATACATATTGCATATCTTACACTATTTTTATGAACAAGTTATTACTAGGATATTAAGAAGAAATGAAAAAAAACTTCCTTTTCTCTTCTATATATTAAATTTGTAACCAAATTTCAATTTAACACCTTCATAAGCAGCTCTCATCCATATGCCTACGGCATGTGCTCCAGGATGTGGATATTTGAATGTCTACACATATATAAATTATGATAAATTATAATTCTGCTCCAAATTTAAATAACTATTATACGTATGACATATATATGTATACAAAACATTACAACGCTCAAATAATACCTTGCAATTATTTGTAGAATCAATAGAGAGAGATCCTGACATATGTACAGTTTTCTTAGCAAAAGTTTCGGCAGCTTTGACAGCTTCCCCGAATGCATTGATAGAATTTAAACCAGAACTTAATGCGTCTCTTAATTTATTTTCCGCAGGTATCAAAGCATCCAACATGGTTCGATCACCAATCGATGTCCTGCTAACCTCAGATATCATCTTGTTTGCAGATGTTAGAGCGGTTAACCACATATTGACAGTCACTTGATCATCATTCCGAAACTTAAGAAAACTCTAAAATATTTGTTAAAATTTTCTCAATCTTAAAGATGAAAAAAGATTGTACTGTTGATAATCTTACTTTAGCAGCAGTATAAAAAAATAACGAGTATATTCCACCTTCTAAGCTACCCATTTCTTTTTCAATAATATGGCTTATTTGTATAAATGTTACAAAAGGTCTCGTTGCTAAAATTCTCCCTTCCTACGATGCATACGAATATTTACAATTGTCGATGAAAAAAAAAGATTTGTAGATACTTTCTTTATTTCATTCATTGCATAACCTCGATTGCCAATTTTATGGCATTGGCACTTTGCGCAAGTATGGTTCCATAATTTCCATCACCACATTCTCCATCCATTATATCGAGTTGTCTTGCACATGCTATTAAAGCTTGGCAGGCAAATGTTAATACTATAAGAAACGCTGAACTATTCTGAGGTTGCATTATTGGTCCTATATTGGATATATTGGATAAATTGTCTTTGCATGCCATCTGCAATTAAAAAACTTACATTATAAACAGTAGAATAAAAATTATTTACAATTACAGAATATATATGTCCGAATTTATAACTGGTATGTAATTTATGACTGGTACTTAAATAAATTAAATTGATATTACCTGGGAATTTTGCTCTTCCACTTTATGTGATATTTCGTCATCCTTCATCATAAGCGGGAAACGTAATAATTGTAATTTTAATTCTATATTTCTAAATTACACTACGCGCGCCGATATTGACATGTGCGTTCACGAAGATACATACACACAACTGCATCTGATTAGCTACTCCAGTATTCTATAAAATAGAGATTTTTTTTATTGAATTGAAATACTGAGCAATACTGAGCTCTGCAAAACATGGCGACTAACGATCAAATTTTCATTGGCTCTTAAATATCTGCGCGTTATGTTTATAGAAACAAATAGTGAATAATAAAATGTTGAATCTGCAATAATATTATTGTAAATTTAATTGTTACACTACGCATAAAAGTGTTATATTTTATACATACATATAGTTTATATATATATATATATATATATAATATT
>NW_017305288.1:1910503-1911642 GCF_001594115.1 Trachymyrmex septentrionalis
TTTCTAAATATTTGAAAAAATATATGTGTGTACAATATTAAAATAATAATTAAATAAAATTTATATTATATACGTAAATTTAATTTATATAATGATATTATCACAAATTAAATATATCGGACACAATAATTGATAAATTAGGATAATGTTATCTTTTCTCTAAATTTTCAGTATTTGTTTCAGTATTTGTACTAATTATAATAATACATACTTATTTGCGTTACATGAAAAACAGTAAAATAGAAATAAAGTACAACTTGAGAAGAAATATTTCTGTATGTATAAAGAGGTATTTATTCATGATCGTGTAAAATTCAACTGCATATAGTTGAATTTTATCGCACTACACTTTGACGACTACTCTCACAAACTGCGCTTTGTCAGACGCGTAATATTGTGGCATTTAAATTGTCGCTAATCGGATGTTCATTGCAATAATCCGACAGATACGTAACAATACGAGGGACAAACAATTTAACTTGCCATAATATATAACAATTCGATGAGTGAGCTCAACAATATGGATTGCATCATCAACTGATGAGCGAGCTGCAACTCGACGAATAACAATATGACGATTTTCTTATATATGTATTATCAGTCTACAAATTTATACTAAATTTTTGCTCATGTAAAAGTCGAACACAAATCGTCGTAACAAATACCCGCAACATTATGTCATGCATTCACGCGATCGTTGCACGCAATGTATATACAACATTCTAAGATTAAAAATTCATCAATCTCACGCAGGATTCATACCGCACAGCTATGGATCTTTTGCTCATACTTATGTTAGCTCCATTTTGGTATAAGCATTTTGGTATACATACTGGATCGCGTTCTTAATTATTCGATGTAGGTTGAAAACCTAATCAGAATCGGGATCTTTTAACGACTGAGTTAACGTATTCGCGTATCTTGCGTCATTCTACTTTATTGTCCACCAAAAATTTGTGAAACTCTGCTGCAGCGTTCCAAAGCTAAAAAACGCCAAATATTCTGTACCTTATTAAAATTGAGCAAATCTAACACTACAGCAACAATAAAGAAGTATCAATATTTTGCAGAAACTTTAACAAATGCTTATAAACAATCATTATTAAATCATTTGGATTATTAACGCTATTATTCCTTAC
>NW_017305288.1:1911742-1914608 GCF_001594115.1 Trachymyrmex septentrionalis
GATCGTATGCGTATTATGTACAACTCGAGTGATATTTTCACAGGTAATTTGATACGACTTGATACATGTGTTAAATTCATATTCGAGATCTATATTTAACACTATCTCATTAATTTTCGAACTTGGCCAGATTTGAATCACATATTTAAAACGCGATACTCGTTAATTTGCGTAGCACAAGCTGTGATACTACTTTAAAGTAGTACAAGTCCTTGGAAAAATAATCTTAGCTTCATACGAATATCTCAGAGTGACTTGGTGATATTGTTAAACAATCGTTTGCCCCACCAAGATTCCAAATCAAATGGTTTAAAATCTGAAAAAATTTATTTATATTTTGCCTTTTACTTTGTACAATCAATTACAGTATAATATAATAGAAGAATATTAATTACTCTTAAAGCGCAAATCAATTACTCTTAGAATATCCATCTGATGTAATATAATTGTGAATAGTAATATCGCACTTACCTTGCAGACTATTGTTTGGTTCACCATCATTGTAATATACTATTGAATCCTTAGGACCTAGTGTACAAAACATTAAATTATATAATCTAGAAGTCTTTCCTTTTATAATAAATATAATGAGTATGAGTATATATAAATCATAGTATGTACGATAGAGGCATAACGATAATTTTTCACGAGAAATAAAAAATAGAAAAATCTTTTAGAAAAAAATTGTATATAAAAAAATTTCAAAAAAAAAAAAGAAATTTTCTGATAGAGATGTATCTATATGTTTTAGTTGGTTGTACATGTATATACAACAAAATATAACTTACTGCAAAGTTCTGTACATTCTGTATCATCGCAACATTCATTTTGCAGTGTATTAACTTGATTCCATGCTGTTGAAACAAGCAGAAGTAATAGAATTATAGTTCAACATTGGAAAAAATACATATATGAGCACATAATATTTTTTTTTTCGACTGAAGTATCATTTTCATTACTTTTTTCTTACTTGATATGAAATTAACGCTTTATTTCAAACATATTTGTAAAATGATTTCTTACTTACATTCGTAAATAAATTTGATAAGTTCCTCATGCTGTGGAGTGATAACTTGTTGCATCTGATGTCGCTGTGAGATGAACTTGGATTTTCCATTCATATGGAAGACTGGCTTTGGTACGTGACTGTGAATATGAAATATATATATAGAAACTTTATTACAAACATAACATATAAGTATAATGGAGCAAATAGTTCTTTTTTGTCACATGCGTTTATTACACACATGCAATCTTACGCAATACATAGTGAAATGTAAAGAAACAAAATTATTTAATTGTCCTAGGAAATACAAAGAAAAATCAGTTTCAATAGATATACTTGCAATACGTTTCATTAAATATTCCATTAGATATTCCATTAGGAATTTCAATGACGCGTATCAATTATGTTAATAGTTTGACGATTTTAGAACAAATTCTGATGAATTGCGTAATATCAAAAGCAGCGGTAGCTGTCCAGCGGAGAAATAATGCGAAAAAGTTGCGTCGAGAAAGGGGTTAGAGCGCCGCTCTTTCTCTCACCAGATAATCTCGTGGTCGTCTTCGATATCGGTCTTCCTCGTCAAATCGCGCAAAGTTTCCAGTCTTTCGAGATTCTGACTGATCCCTACGAAAAGCGAAAATTCAATTTGGAAGCTCCAAATCATAATCTACAATTGTCTACAATTGTCGTCTAGACTAGCTAGGCGGCATTGAGAAATCCAAATTTAGAGTACCTCGTCGTGTTTTCGCTACAATCTTGCTAGGTCCTTTTGATACGGTATACATGTTCCTCGTCCTCGGATAAGCGTGGAAGCTTCTTTTCGCGAACCCAATGCCAGGTCATCCGCGATCAATCGTCACACCTGTCGCGTGTTCTCGAGCGACTCGTTAGCTCGTTACTGCTAGTTACTGCTCTTTCTTACTCAGTAATATCAGTATTCACGTTGATCGAAACAAACTGCTTGAAACTGTCGATTACCGAATGATACCGAATGCCCGAATGCCGATATTGCCAATTCAGCAAGCTCAACTTTAAAGTCAGCTGAAGCGAAGCCAGCAGTGATTGCCGGCTTACAACTGCCCAAGTGCTCGCAAGTCGCGGCGCAAGGTTCTCTCATCAAGTCCCTCTACTTACCCTCTTACCCATACATCACTTACGATTACGAAATCGCTGATCACTCTCGCTCTCATCAAGCGTCATCAGCGCAGCCCATGACGATGAACTGCACTAACAAATATCTACTCCAATAAATATACTCATGAGTAGTGGAGTATATTTATGCTCTCCGCAATACTCGCGTCAATATATACTAGATACTAGACATTCTAGTTTTACCGCTATTTCGCGTTACACGTGATAAGAAAAATCATTTCCAACCCAGCAAATGAGAATGGATTAAAAAGGAAATTTAAACTTTTTTCTATCCGAATGCGTATTTTAAATAGTGAATACTTTTTTTTTTGTATTTAATTGAATTCAATTGGATTCAATTGGATTCAATTGAAAAACTGCATCTCCTATTCAAAATTTTGAATTGAACAGTATTCACAATGCACAGAAAAAGCTAATATTATTTTTAGATTGAAAGGCATAGAGATATACTCCGTGCAATTCCTATAAATGAATAAAAATGCATTCAGGATTAAAAAGCATTCATTTTAACATTCGTAAATTAATATTTCTGAAAATCTGAATCTATTTCAATTCATTCTCGTTTGCTGGGAATTTCTACAAACTCCCTATAAAAATTATTCTCACTACTTGTTTTAATTTTTAATTTTATATTTCTAATGAGTTTGTGTGTGTGTGTGTGTGTGTGTGTGTGTGTGTGTGTGTGTGTGTGTGTATGTGTGTGTGTGT
>NW_017305288.1:1914708-1917415 GCF_001594115.1 Trachymyrmex septentrionalis
GAGAGAGAGAGAGAGAGAGAGAGAGAGAGAGAGAGAGAGTTTAATGCATTGCACACATAAATATTTTTTTTAAGATAATGCAAATAATGTGCGTCTTATATTTGAAAATGTAACAGGGTGTATGCAAGAAATACAAAAATATAAAGAAATTTGGTTGTGATGCACAGTTTTATTCTCTGCGTAAATCAAGAATACAGATTATCCTTATTAACTTTGAGTTCAGTTAATACAGGCACCGCAGGTGTACTTGTTTTTTTAGCCATCTATTTGCACTAAGTACGCATAAATACAGTAAAAACGTAAATATAAGCAAATATAAGATAGGAAGTATAGTATTATGAATAAATGTTAGGACAATCGATAAAACTAAAAAAATCGAGTTTTTCATTCTTTTTTTCGGAGCTACAAATAACATAGGATGTTAAAAAAAAATCTCTAATTATCAATATTACTGTTGCGTTTATAATCATTTCTCAGAATATATTACTCATTTATAATATATTATTACACATAACTGCAGTAATAATAGCAGTAATAATAAATTCATGCTACTAATTTATATTAATCTATAATAGTAAAGTCTCTACAAAGTCTCTATACAATAGTAGGAATTACAATAGTAAAAATAATAATAAATCTGTAAAATGTATCTCTGTATATAGAATGTTAAACAGCTGAGAGACAAAATTTACTTCAACATAGAAAAATAGTTTATCAATATATAGATAAGATTGATTATTCATTTGGATATTCGTCCAGATATCCGATCCATCAATCCGAAAATTTCATCTAATTGCGAATTTCACGCTTTAATTCGCCGCTTTGAGGCAAAATTTATCATAATAAAATCTGTTGCGGTATATTGTATAATCTGGATAATCTTTTTTTTCCATGGACGCATTGTTGCTTATGTACAAATGTAAACTAATCCTTAACATGCTATTATTACATAATATATAATCAATTATAATGATTCAGAGAACAACTTTAAAGCAACTTGTCTATCATATTAATACGTGTGTGTATGACCACAATTTTATAACTGAAACAATATCTCAGACATGATTGCATACGATCAATTACCTTATTAAGTACATACAAGCACAAGCATTTTTCATGTGTATACTTTTTCCCCCATCTTTGTATTTCTCTATCTTATTTCAGCCCCTTATGTTAAAAAATACAAATTCGTAGCTTAAATTATCGGCGATGTTGGGAGCGTGGTTTAAACAGAGGGAAAAATCGTAGATACGCGCCGTTTAAAATAGCACGGCAGTCCCAAGTAAGTTTAACCTCCCATTTTACAACAGATAATTTTAAGGTACTTAAAGTGCGAATAAAGATTTGTCTTGATCTTTGTTAATTTGACGCTGAATGTTCTGATTACCGGTAGTCGAAGAATTCGAGGTGGCAGTTGTGGCTGTAGGGAGTGTTGGTAAAGCTTCAGCCGCGGCTGCACGTTCTGCTAAGAAGCGCTCAAATTCCGACGATGTTAAGGATTCTTGATCACCTTGCCCTCCAGGCTGTAATACAAATGATATTGTTTGATATTGACGCTGTTGTAAATATGATTGCATTGAAAAGAAAATCTTTTAAATTTATACGATTATTACGATTTGGTTTGCTTGAAAACAAATACATGTAGTATTTTTAAAATTGATTTGAAAGCCTAAACTACTAGAGTACTTACTGTACGATCTAACCAGGCTGCCATTTCATTGAATTCGGATTCCAGGTTTGGCTAAGTATAGAAAAACAAACACAAACATTGAACAAAACAACAACGAAATACAAATCATATGTTATAACGTTGATGCAAACAAAATTCAATAATAACGTAATCAAAATTAATATATGTTTTCATGCTTTTAAAAGCGATATGCAATCGTGATAACGAATACGTTACATATGTAAGCAAGATTCCATAAGAAAAAGTTACTGTACCTCCTTTCTACCCTTCTAGTGTATATATGTACGTATAAAATATTGAGAACATTGACAATACAAATTTACATATAACATTAGCGCATGCAGTGTTTGAAATTAGCATAAAACCGAATCGTAAGAATTGAACGTTTATATTATTATGCAAGTTACAGTATTTTAGACAATCTTCGATTGGCAGCAGTCGGTCGTAAACAAATGTGTTTATTAGAAAAGATTGATGAGTGTAGTGACTAATTTTTTCTAATCGTTAGTTTAAGAAGGAGAGGATGTTACGCACACTAGCACTAGTAGTAGTCTGTTGAGGTAATTTAGGATTATTGCGGTTGAGAATTGCCGTACTTAAACTTCCTCCTCTCACCTGCTCCAAATTATCCTCATACTTGCTGCCACTGTAATTGGAATATATTAAAGTATTATTGAATCAAATTAATCTATATACAAATACATATTGAAATAAATAAATATATATTGAAGGAAATTTGTAATGCGTGATGAGCTTTAAAATAATTAAATATACAATGTAATGTTAATGTTTTCTTTTCTTATCATTTTTATCCATGTCATAAATAATTGCAAAAAAGTAAGTGCGTTGCAAAAACAAGATTGAAGCTTTGTGTATTAATATTTACCGTGTTATACAATTTTATTTTTAATTATAAAAGATATATTTTTTTAAGAAAAAAAATATATCAGAATATATATATGTGTGTGTGTGTGTGTGTGTGTGTGTGTGTGTGTGTGTGTGTGTGTGTGTACATAT
>NW_017305288.1:1917515-1936847 GCF_001594115.1 Trachymyrmex septentrionalis
TATTTTTTTACTAAATCATAGAAAGATTTTACACACGCACACACTACTCTCTTTATTATATATAAATAATTTTAACAATCTTCTGTTATTATGAATAATGAAATTTTATAATTAATTACAATCTAATATACAATACCTATTTTTTGTTGTTTCGTACGTTGCATTACGCGATTGTGCAAACATATCAAATTCATCGCTATCTCCTTCTTTTTTCTCCTTTTGTCTTGCATTTTTATCTACACCTTCAGCCGCATCTAATATTTAAAATACGATAGAATAGTATCAATTTTGAACAAAAGTTCATATGAACGTGATATAGAGAAAATATATGAGAAATATATAGAAATAGCACTTTTTAAAATAATATTTAACACAATTTTGCACTGTGCAATTTTACATTAGATAATACAACTTTGACTTACCGAGTTCATTCATTTGTTTTGTTAAATTATCCACATCATCAGATAAATCTATAAGTGACTCCCCTTCTCGTTTAGTAAGAGTTTGAATCGATTCAGTATTCGGTGGTTGTGCAATTGTCTGGGCTAATATAGTGCTCGCCGGTACTTGCATTTTATTCTTCGTATAACGCGTATAACGAAGAAAGAGATTATTTAATTCATCATTAATGCGTAATAGTTCTGCTGTCATTTCATCGTGGGCCAATTTACCAATTAAATCGACAACACGTTCTTGCATTGCTTTACATGTCGAATGAAGTTCCTGCAAATAATTGTTTACACATGGAATTACAACATGAAATTTATATATTGGAATTTATCAAAACAATTTCACAAAAATGAAGAAAAATCTAAAAACATGAATAAAAATGAGGCAAAACTTTATTCAATAAATTTATAGAAACTAATGAGACAAACATATAAAAGATCCCTACGTTCAATAACTCAAGATCCGCAGAATCTGGTTGTTGCTTGCAACTTTGATCTGGACTTGTAAAGTATGCCAACATTTCCGATAACACGCGCATATTTCCTTGAACAACATCAAGTTCACTTTGTAATTTGGCCAATTGCTGTTCGCTCAATTGAGTTAGCTGGCCAGACTGTGACTGTGTTTGAGAAGGTAAATGTTGCGTTCCCAAAGACGCGGGTTGTTCATTTGTAGCCAGACTTGCCGGAATTTGCTCTGTTTCAGGTACACTCTATAAAAATATTATTGACAAAAAAAAAAAATTATTTTCAGAGATACAAATGAACCAAATACGGATATAGGGATAGCGCAGATAATAGTTTCATCTCAACCGATAGCATCTTACTCTTTCCGGAGTGATAATTGGTGCCATAGCATCTAAATCAGTCATTGGAAACTGTATGCCCTTCATCTTTAATTCTTGATAAATTTGCACAACACCTTGAGTGTGTGGCTGATGACGGAATGTATCTGCCCAAGTTTGGATTAAACTTAAAACTTTCTCTTGAACTGCTGTCGGTGGTTCGTTTTTGGGACCGATTAATTTAAATAAATCTTGCACAAACTCTCTCGAACAAGCAAGAGCATGAAAACGTTTCCCACAATTTTTCACACATGTTTCCAATACCTATTATATATATATAAATTATATTATATTGCAGCCACTTGGATTAGAAATTAATAAACATAAATATGCTCATATTCGCAATATTACAGTATTTTCCTAGTGATTTGATCAAGAATACATTGCACACTTAAAAATGTAATTGTAAGTATAATAATATTGACAACTGTCAATCGACGTGGCACTATTCTCGTAAATTGTCCAAATCAAAAAGTGTCAAGTGGCACTTGATTAAAGCGGCACTTACTTATTGTATTATTGTTACAAAAATTCACGTGGCTGATGCGGCAAATACTCAATTAAAGCAAACTATTATAGATATATTCTTTGTTATACTGAACATGATTCTATATAAGCAGTATCATTATGATCTATAATACTAACGGTAAGCGTATACATGACTATGGTGTAATTTTTGCCTGCTGCCTGATTGAGTCTGCGTTTTATAGCTTTAATAGCATCTTTTGGACCATCCTCAGTTTCGTTTATAATATCACATATCTCCATATTAAGCGTCCAATTCTCACTGGGTAAGCTACCATCTGTAGCAGACTCTGAAATGACAAAAAAGAAAAAACCACACTAATGACGACTGTAGGCGACGACTACAGACGACGACCACGACAACGACGACGACGACGACGACGACGACTCGCTACGAGCGTATAGATCTGTTATTCAGAATGTTTAATATGCAACAATGCTATCGATCATAATTAAATTGATAATTAATAAAATAAAGTGAAATCGTGTTTCGAGTACGCACTTTGGAAATCCTCGTCAATTAATGGATCTCTAATAATTCTTCAAAGGAATAGAAGAGACGCGAAACACGTATACTCGATACAATTCGATACGACAATCAAAAATGAGAAATAATAAAGGGTACTTACCGATCTTTTGCCCTACTTGCGTAGAAAAGGGATTGCTTACTCCAAAAAGTGACATTTTCTCGGAGCACGGAGAACCTGCGTCGTTAACTGCCGTGTTTTCTGCCGTTCACTCTCACTCGCATACGTATATACGTATACGTGAAACGTGCCCGATAATCGCTGACAGGAATGATAATTGTCGCACACTGACAACTTGTCAATTTCGCATAAGACCGATTGACAGAATCATATGACCTATGCAATAGTAAAGGCGAATCAAGGCGATCAGAAGCGACCGAGGTAGACATCGAATCGCAGGCAATCGCAAATGTCACGAAAACGCACGGCCGCCAATCAGCGGCCAATCCCGACGATGCCACCCAATGCCACCCAATGCTGCCATTGCTGCCATTACTGCCCAATGCTGAGGCTGCGGGGTGCTACTTGGCAGTACTTGGTGCTACTACCTGCTACTATTTACTACAGGAACTCGAACACTATAGGTTACTATAGGTGTGCTATAGGTGTAAGATGTGCGCCATCGCGCATTCAAACACCGTTTTCATTGGATCTATAAGTAAAAAGTAAGAACCAATCATGTTTGATCGCTCGGCGAATGCTTAGCTGCTTTGCCTTTGCATTGCACTATTTGCACTATTTGCACTATTTGCACTTGTAACAGTTTGTACTGCAGTAGTGAGCAGCTGCAGCACCATATAGCGATACAGCAATACAGCACAATTGTATTATTGCAGTTGGCGTTGCGGTTGCGGTTGGTATGGTATACTGGTGTACCGCCTGTATCGATATATACTTGTACCCGGCACGGTGATGTGAAATGTGAATAATGCGTGATGTTACTTTACCGCATTAATTGCAAGATCGCACTAAAGCTGAAGTTTGCAATATTTTTATACAAATCATTTTGTTATGCTGTTCGACATGCTAAACAAGTTATAAAAGTTAAATCATTTTATGACCGCATAGTACTTCAGGAGACATTATTTGTACAACGATAAGAATTCAGATAAGTTTCACTCTCTCGTAACGTGAAAGGATTGTTGCATTATATCGGAGGGCAATTGCAATAATACAATTTCTCTCTGAGCGGAGCATCCCGCTTTATGGGGCTTTATTAGGTATGCAAAATTCAGATATTACTGATGTATGTATGTAAATAGGTATACAGTTATATAAGTATACCTACAATTTTATTTTGCAGTGTCAATGTAATCGAGATATATATATATATCGATCGGATCCCTTCATGACATCGGCCGAATATTTTATTAGTCTTATAACAGTAACAAGTGCAAAGAAATTAGCTACTGCGCTTGTTGTCTGTTTTATTATATATCATGGTGTCATACATCTTATTTATGGTAAATATCTGGTGGAAACATCTGCAAAGTAAATAAAAATTAACAATAGCAATAAAATTAAAAACAATTTTTGCAATGTTATATTTTTTATTTTTTAATTCTAGTGATACAAGTAATTTACTATTGGCGCATATACAAACAGATTATTAACTTCTGTCATAGGTAGCGATTCTTGCAAATGGTTATTGACAGAAGGCAGATACAAAGGAGACAAGGAATGGCAACCATACGGCTGCATGATGCACCACTATACGCAAACGTAAGATTATTTTTAATTTATTTTATAAAGAAACAGTAACTTTCATATAGAAAAAATTTACGTCAAATTTTACAGAGACAGCAGAAGATGTATGAGATATCTAGCTTTCATGGGCCACCATAATCATTTTGTATTTATCGGTGATGCTAGGGTAAGGCAATTATATAAATCATTTGTTTCGCAATTTATGGTTGATGGCAAAATATCCGATCTTACGGAGCTACCGGAAAACTCCGACTTGGGCTTTAATGATGGACAACTCAAGTTGAATGTACAATTTCTATGGAGGCCACGACTTGATAATTCTATGACAACAGATCTTAGAGGCTGGATGGTATAGTACATGTATATGTATACGTATATTATACAATAAGTAAATAGATAAATTATATAAATACATACATAAGGAGTTTGAATCAGAGGATGAAATAGTGAAATTTATATTTATCTTTGTTATAGAAGGCAAATGCACCTAGTGTAATTGTCGCAGGCTCTGCTGCAGCTGTGATTCTTGCAAATAATAATAGTGATACGCAACTTTATTCGGAATACAATACAGGTTTGATTCGACTAGTACAGCCGATAGACTTTTTGGCTAAAAAGGATTCTCAATTTCTATGGCTTTTACAAGATCCTGTACTTAAAGAAAGACTGCCCGCACAATTGTCGAGTTTAGACAATAAACAGATCAACTTGTGCAATAAAGCAGCCGAAAAGGTAACGTCGACGATATGTTTACCTGATAATATAAAGGAAAAGATAAATATTCTATAATCGCTGCATACAGATATTATCTCACAGTGAGGCTCGTATATGGCAAAGCAGCAAGTTAGTCGGTACGGGTGTTCTTGAACAAAGTCCAGATGGTTATTTAGCGAGTCCATTGTCACTTCGGCATAAAGTTCAAATACTATTAAATACATATTGCAATGATCATATGAATTTCGATGATGGCAGTTGTTGCAGTTATCCCGAACCAGCAACTACTTTACAATTGTTAACTCTATCTGCGCTTGCATTATTGTAATTGAGTATCTAATATTTTATTTGTAATTCGTTAATTCGATGATTTATTCTTCTTATGAAAACAATTTTTTTTTAAATAATCTTTTATAGCGTAACAATAGGAGGAGGTGTATGGCTGTATAGAAAATTGTACAGATATCGTTCCGAAGTATCCTATTCTCATATTACCACTGAGGAAGTAAGTGACACGGAAGAAGCAGGTACTTCGGAAGTCATTCAAATTAAGCAACCTGAGGTACAAGATTTCTACACCCTCATTACATCACTGGCTCTCTTTTCGATTATATTAGCATATTTTTACTTATGCGACAGGTAAGTAATTGCTTGCCGATGTTTGTAATCTTGTCTTATTAAATAGCTATTGCAATAGCTTTAATAATTCTCTGCTCTCTTATATCATTTTTAGAACAAATTTTTTCATGAAGGAGAATAAATATTACAGTGAATTCAGTTTTTGGCTACCACTTGGCTATATTTTAGCTCTTGGATTATTTTTCACTGAAGATCGCGAGAGAGGACCGAGAGTGTTAAATAGAGAACAAACGGATGAATGGAGAGGTTTAATGCAAGCGGTTGTGCTCATATACCATGTTACTGGTGCCAAAAATGTCTTACCGATTTATATGTATTTAAGATTGATTAATTCTGCCTACTTATTCTTGTCTGGATATGGACACTTTTATTATTTTTGGCAAACTGGCGACGTATCTCTTGTCAGATTTGCTAGAGTAAGTTAGAAAAATAAAGTTTTATAACGCAACTTAAACTTAAGTCATTAAAATCATATTTTCGTCAGTGGAATCAAATCTGTTTGTGTTTCAGGTCATGTTTCGATTAAATTTATTGACAGTATCCTTATGCCTTTGCATGAACAGACCATATCAATTTTATCACTTCGTACCATTGGTATCATTTTGGTTTTTGATAATTTACTTTCTAGCTTGGTTACCACCCAGAATATATTCTGGAAGTTTAACAGAATATGGACCGAGAGCCTTGTTATACTTTGCTCTAAAACTTTTGGGTCTTGTATCAACAATTACCGTATTATATATGTCAGAGGTAGTAAAAAAAATTTTTTTTCTGGAAAATATATTTAAAATATAACACGTTTTATTAACGCAGGTATTCTTTGAGAAAGTTTTTGTCACGAGGCCCTGGAAAGCATTATTCGTGACAACTGATGACGATATCCGTGAATGGTGGTCTCGTTGGAGAGTCGACAGATACAGCGTAGTCTGGGGCTTGACTTTCGGAGCTGGTCTTGTCGCTCTTCAGAGAATAGATCACATTCCAGGCACTGCATTGTCTTCTATACTGGCATTAATTTCCTTAATAGCGTATACTACTTTCACAATTTTGTGTCACTCTGTATCAGAATGCGAGGAAATTCATTCTTACGTTGCGTTCATTCCGGTAAACTGCTCGTTTATTATTTATCCTTTCCATCATATTATATTTTTCACCATTTCTCTTATATTTATTTTTTTTATATTGTTATTTCATTATTAATGTAATCTGTTAGATTGTAGGATATATTGCTCTTCGAAATGCATCATTGGCATTACGGGGAAAACACTCTGCACTTTTAGCTGGATTGGGTAGAATAAGTTTGGAAACTTTGGTTGCGCAAGGCCATATATGGTTGGCAGCAGATTCGCATGGAGTACTTGTACTGTTACCCAGATTCCCTGTATTAAACCTGTTGGTTACGTCATTTATTTTCATATGCGCCAGTCACGAAGTAAGAAAAACAGATTATTTCTTATATTAACTGATATTTGCAATTATAATTTTAACGATAATTAAAAAACAATTTTTTTTTCTTATTGAGATTCTTTTTTCTAGATTCATAGATTGACTCGCGTTTTGGCACCTTATGCAGTACCGAATGATTGGAAACTGGTAGCTCGCAATTTGTTGCTGTTCACAGCTGTGTTAGTACCTATCGGCATTCACGATGGAATGTTTTAAAAAATGCAAATGTCATCCTCATGCAAAATAAGTCAAAGATATTAGCAGTATTATAACATGTACGAAAGAAAATTCCATATCATAGCCCAAGTAAAGGGAAGATTAATTAAGTAAATAGATGTTACGCTTTTCTTACAACAAAATGTGATGAAAAATAAAATAAATTGCATATCATGCCTATTTAAAAAATTATCATGTGATTGTGTAAAATATTTTTCACTAGAATTATTTTCTATTCGATTAAAATCAAGTTGAAAATACAGTTATCATTTTGTCTATTCACTTGTATTTTATACTTTGCAATTTAGATTTACAATTTTAGAAATTTGATATATTTTATTATATATATTTATAAATATATATACATAGTAAAAGCAGCTCAATGAACTGGCAAATAAGTTCTATTTGATTTGTTACTTAAATTATATTTGTAATTTTATAAAAATATTTTACTAATTAAAATAACATTATCTACTAATTGTTTCCACATCATATTTTACATGGCTAGTATAGATATCATAACCTAGAGATATCGTGTTATCGTAAAGTACTCTGTATCGTGTGGGAAGGAAATAAAAGTTAATAACTTGTGCTGGAGGCCAAATAATCCATTCAGCTATATATAGTCTATGCGCTTTTTTCCTAATTTCATTCTTAAACTCTGTCAAACTGTTATTTTCCATCAAGGCCAGTGTAAAAAAAAATGTACTTATACAGAGAGGCGAGCAAATTAACTGATCAATAATCACTTTTTTTAACACTATACCAATAGTACGTCCAGCCATTCTAGTGTCTAAAAAATTATACCAGTAATGACAAACTATCCCAATAGACACGCCAGAAACAGACATATTTCTCGTTCTGGTAAAACTCCATTTATCCCATTTGCCCTAAAGAGAATATCAATATCAAAATTATCCAAATATCCTATCACTAAAGGGTACGGTTAACAAACCTTTAATATCTCATAATGTTGTTCTAAAACATCCCCTATGCCAGAAAGCGAAATCGATATCCCTATATTTGTGTACAATAAATGTTTAGGAGAGAATAAGCATTCCTTTAAGTGATTTATTCTATTAAAGGTTAGCCCCATTCCTCTTGCAATATTCATTATCTAAAAAATAAAATATCAATTAAGATTGCTAAATATGAAATATATATAAAATATATAAGCTTATTAATAAATGATAACCAACACAATCTGATTACAATAGAAATCATCTGGGTAATTATTTAGAATACCTCTCTATTAAAATCTTAATAAAAATATATATTCATTCGATGTGTTTTCACTCAAAACAAAAAAGAAATTGGCAGAAAAACGTAGCAGTTGACCTCATGAATCAAGTTATTAAGCGTTAAAGTTTGACAAGAAATCATCTCAGTTCGTACGAGTTATTGAAAATCCTTGATATCAAAAAAAAGTTGACAGCATAAGGTGCAAATTAAAAAAAAAGGCAAGATGTATAGATCGTAGGCTCCAGAAAATTTAATATTATAATGCATGGTAAAGTTCTGAAACGGCTATATAAAAAAATATTGGATTTATGTAAAAAATGTTTAAAACAAATTAGGGCTTAAGAAGAGCCATCAGAAGTTGATATTAATTTGATCTTGGGATGACCTTGGAAAGTGATTTCATTTTGCAAGGTTATTCCAAGATCAAATTAATATCCACTTCTGATAGTCTAAACTCTATTACTTTTGTTTCAAATATTTTTTACATAAATCAATATTTTTTTTTAATATTAGCCATTCCAAAATTTTTATCACGCACTATAAAAAATTAAATTTGTTTAAACCTATGATCTATGATATAAGAATATCAGGTGTATCATTGCACATAATGGCGATAGCAATTATGGAAACAATCAAATTTTGGCCTCAATGTACTTTCCTAAGTATAATACTTTTCTACGATCTTACCTTTTTTCTTTATTTACATTTTATGATGTTAACTTTTACTATTAACAATGATTTTCACTAACTTGTACAAACCGAGTCACTTGTAAGACTTTAGAGGTTAAGGCTTCTGAGTAGTTTCCGCGGTTATATTGGAATCGTGATGTCAGAAGCGAGGAATGACACGTTAATTTATGTTACGTGCCATTTGTAAATAGAGACAATTTAGAAAATTTAAATGACGAGATCACTTTAAAACATTTGTAAATATCGAACAAAACTGTCCTTTTCTTCGGTGATAGTCAGCAAATAGTGGTAAAGGACAGGTAAAACGAGCCTATAGTCGGGCAGAAACACAACTGTTGTTGATCTAACAACTGTTGAAACGAGTGAAAAATACGCTTTTACATATAAAATTCCAAGATAACTTTAATTTTCTTCAATAATTACTTATATAAGTACAAGACAAGTCACAATTTCACAATTAAGCACATAATAACGAAATGGTACGTAACATAAAATTTCGTCGTCGAAACGTTACTTTTCACGCCTAATAGTTCGACCTTTTATCGTGGTGAGACGTTGTAACACACGTTCAACTCAATTCAAGAGGCTTGTTCAGATTTCCATCTAGGTGCTCCCCAAGTGTCATGTCATCCTTGTCTAATGTACGATAAACAGCAAGGATGGAGTGATACCTGGGTGACACTCGAATGAGAATCTGAACTCAGCAAAGTAGAGTCTCTACTTCTAGAGACTCAACCTGTTCCTATTGCCTGCTTTTCACTCCGGCTTAATAATCTGGCTATTTTGCGCATCTTCATCATTGTTAGTCTATGGCCTAGTTTCCACCGAGGATTTATAACCGGAAACCGGATCAGAATGTAAGAATTAGCCAACAACCAACTACAATTGAGTATTCCCCTGTCGTTTGGCTGTAACAGGAATACTCGAGTTGGTTGGTTGTTAAGGCTTAAACACAATAGACACAGGCAACAGGGAATAACGAGCCGTCCAATCAGAGCTCTGCTATGTAAGTTCGATATTATATCCCAGAGCTCTGATTGGACGACTTGTTATTTCCTGTTATCTGTGCCTATTGTGTTAAAAGCATTCTTATTCAGTTTAAATCCTCGATTTAAATTCTCGATGGAAACTAGACTTATGTTGCAAATGTCAGTAACGTTTTTAGTTGCTATCAGCTGACTAACTGTCTAGCGGTGTTGTTTCGCGCCAACGAATCTAAACGAGAGTTAAAAAGGCGGGCTTTGGCTTTGGTAGGGTTATATTGGGGGTAACGATACGCAATACGTTGTACGTGGTACGTTTGCGAAAATAACAACTCGTTCGTGTTTGCGGTCGATCGACATACGTAAAAGAAACTATGTCGCAACCATCAGTAACGGCATACTTTAATACGCGCAAACGGCAGGGGTGCGACGAATTACGTGCCAAGTCGAAGGTTTTGCTGCTGGACCGAGATAATCAGACGCAGATGAGTATGGAGAATTTAGAGAAATCTCCGACAAATGCAGGAACTAGTCCGAAAATCGTGTTGCAGAATGCTACTACGATGTTGAAGGAAGGCGTTCGGGCTAATAAAGCGGTCCGTAACATCCAGTTCGATTCTTCGAAAACGATCCCCGAGAAAACGAATAGACCTAGAACACGAGCCACTCGCTCTCGTCCATTGCCCTCTATGGATGGAGGTCAAGTGGATATTAGAGATAGCTTTTTGAAGGTGGGCAATGATTTCTCAGAGAGAAAAAAAGTTCCCTTTGAGAAGAAAGGTACGCTTAGTCCGAAGAAGTTGCAGATACCTAAGAAGACATTGAAGAATAATGCGATGAAAGAAACTGAAAAGGAACATTCTGCCAATGGCTCTCTCACTCCATCCTTGCCAAAAAAGGATTTTCTTTCGACGATGGAGAGATTTGTAAAAAATGATAATTTAAACTTGACCGACATCAAAAACAGAATTAACAAATCTTCCAGATTGATAGAACTGAAAGCTAGAATGCAACAATTTGTCAACTATGATCTGACATTGGAGCAATTGCAAAAACAGGATGAGATTAAGAAACCTCATATGCAAAAGTTTGAGAAGGTGGAACTCGAAATACCCGTAAGGTAAAGATCTTATTTGTGAATTTAATTATCAAATGTATACATTATGTATATATATGTGTGTAGATGTCCTATCATTTTCTTTCTTTTTTTCTCCATACAAAGCCCACAAAAGACGTACAAATCCCCAATCAAAGGATTACTTACTCCAATCAAGGAAAGAGGTTTGTCAAAGACAACCAGTCCCCAGAGGCAAATTTTGTTTGAGCCTAAAGAAACAGTGTCAAGTCCAGGAAAATCCAGTCCTATTAAGGCATATCAGAAATATCTGTCAGTCGCCGAATCTGGATTAGTATTGCCATATGAGTACAGATTCCTAGCTGAAGTATTTAGATGCGTAGATACGGTAGTACCTTGTGAATCTATTAATATGTATTTTTACTTTAACTTTTACTTTGCAGACTTTAATTTTTACTTTATATCTTGTTAATTATTTTGTCGTTTAAATTTAGGTTTTCGATATAAAACATGTCAAGCAATCAATTTTGTTTCCTTTAGGTTTCAGCAATGCTGTTTAACAGAAAAGAATTGATAACATTTAATAAACTGAGACCTGCAGTTCAAGAATTGCTACGTCGTAATTTTACACAAGAGCACCTAGCTCAAATAAAAACCATTTACCCTGATGCATATGTATACCATCAAGAGAAGCATCGAAATTTTGGTTCAGTGTCCAAGCAAGAAAAATACGAATTAGTTCTAACACCTACAGTTGAAAAAATTAATGGGAGAAATACGCCTGATGCAGATAATGTATTAAAAACTGCGTCTGAAAGTAGTATGAGCCCTACCATACTGCTGGAAAGAAGGAAGAAATTTTATAATACTCTATTAGGTATTATTCTTTCTTTTCAAATGGATTTAATCATCACCAATCAAATATAACACATATATCTTCAAATTTATTGTTACAGAGAGGGTAAAGAATGAACATGAAAGATTTTTATTGACCTTTGAAACTCCGAAATTAATGAATATACCAAGAGAGAAAATAGTACGTTGGCATCCTGAATTTGATGTGGAATCTTGCAAGAAAATTGAGCAAGCTGCATTACCACAACCACCTTATGTTGAAAAACCAACTGCTAGGGATGTTCTTGGTAAGAGTTATGGCATTGACGGTAGTAATAAGAATTTTGTATGGACAAATTTTTGTTATTCTCCATTGCTATTATAAAAAAAAAAACTATTGAAACTATTATTGTAATTTATATGCCTACTACAGAAATTCATAAGCTATCAGGATAATATAAAAAATGCAGTTATATAGTTTTATTATTGTATATTAAATGCATGTATCACACTCAGTGATATAATATGGTCTTAATTTGGATGACAACTTTAAGTAGGACAAAAAATTGCACAAAAGATTGCAAAATAATAATGCGTTTGCGTAGTTGTGAAACTCGGTTTTTAGCTGTTGCAAAACTTTATTGATTAATCAGCATATAATGCAATCGGTATAAAGGTACTGCTTATGCGTAATACTTAAGCAGTTACATTATACATCCTCGCATTATGCGCTACCCAACCCAATACTTAATTAATAAATTAACTGTAGAGAATGGATTTAAAGTGTCACTTCAAAAGGATCAAGTTATTCGTAGAATACGTAGGTTTCTCTTCTTTTTTTTTAAATTAATGTGGTCTGGTAAAACACAGCTATAAGATATTTACACATGAATATTTTTTCATTCGTGTTATTTATTTTTTTACAGACAAAGCTAAATCTTTGTTTAATTGTGGTACACGTATGGAAAAGGCATTGCAAAGGCTTGCTGAAGCAAATTTAACTACTAAATCCAAATCTCCACCTTCTACACAAGATTCGACAACTCAAACAAAAGATGATATTCCAAAAGTTAACATTGCCATTGTGGACACTCCACAAAGTACGCCATCCATACAAACTGATCATTTCGCTACATTATTTAAAGGCATCCCTAAGGCTCTGCTCGAAAAGGTAAGAATAATTGCTTTGAAATAGTAGGTAGTTGACATTCCACGTTTGAGATATTTATGTTTTAAAAACTAATTACCGCTTGTTTCTTCTCCTGAACTTTCATAATTATAGGTTCGTGCTAAACAAGCAGCCAAAGCATTAGAAGCAATGACGAGAACACCAAACGCAAACAAAGAGGCTGCATTATATTCCAGACTTCCCGAATTAGCAAAGCTCATTCGCAATATTTTCGTAACAGAAAAGAAGGGCGTTTTACCACTGGAGATAGTCATACAAAAGTTAGACAATTCTTTTAGAACGAAATTAATGTTACAAGAAATGGAGGAACACATACGACAACTGTGCAAGCTTTTACCTACGTGGGCCAGTATACATAACGTACGGAAGGTGGATTATTTGAAATTAGATAAAAATGTTGAACTTGCTAAAGTGATTAATCGATTAGAAATTTTAGCCAATGATAAAGTTAAGATAGTGTCTTAATATTCCGATAAATTATATTTTGGATATCTCTGTATTTTTACCTAATAGTGAAACTACTTAAGTTTGAAGATCTTAATTTGCACATTTACATCTATATCATGATAAAAAAAGAGGACTGCATTTTATTATATGTAATTTATGACATTACCATTTGTTCTTCACGCTTCGCGAGTATTTTTAGTAAATGATATGAAACTCTGAAGTATGAAATAAAATGTAACAAATGGGAATATACATATATATGCAACATTTTATATTTTCTTTTCTTATTTTATTGCTTATATTAATAAATTATAATTACTGTATTATATATTGATTTGAGGGATTGTTTATTCAGTAAAATGCAATGATGATTAATGTGAATAATATTGTGATGTGAGACTATTTTCAAAAAAGAATATCAATATGGATTTGTTACTTAAGAAATTAGAGTAGAGTAAATTACATAAGAAGTTTGCTATATTTATTAAAACTGCTGACAATATTTGTGCATTGCCTCTGATTTTAGTGTGTATGTTTATTAATAAAGCTATTGAAAAAAATAACTTCTGGGTAAATTATGTTTATGTATATCCGATAAATTATAATTATAATAAAAATACTTACATATAGTGTATAAAATTAAATATAATCTGTATATTTATACATGCACGCTTTATACAGATTTATTTAAATGCATTTATTAATTTCACATTTAAAACTTGATAAAAAATTATATTTATAGTATTGTAGTTTGTGAAATTAATATCAAATATTTCTTAATTGATAATATATTATATCTAATTTCATCTTTTGAAAATTTTTACACATTTCAAATTGTTTCCACCAGTTTACTTTTATGATCTTTTTGATTTATGCTTGTTTACAACTTTTAAATTGAACAAATATGTATATATGTGTATGAATAAAAAAGTGTATGTGTGTGTATGCGCCTTTTGTTTAGAGGAAAAGAAAGACATAATTGTAGACGAAATATAAAAAAAACGATATCATACTAATCGCACATGTTTCCTTACTAACAAGTACAAAAACGATGAAAGATTGCTATATTGCCTGTAATTGTTAAGAAAGATTCATTATATGCGTTAATATCTTGCGATAACTTTACGACAGTTAGATGTTTATGAAACTGTTAGCTGGTGTCAGCGAATATGCACATGTATATGGGTGTAAGGTGTGTGTGTGTGTATGTGTGTGTGTGACTTGGACGATTTCTAACCTCTTCTTTCAAGTTGAGCGAATCAATTGTATTGTTGTATTTACTGTATCTCGCGACATTCATTCACAGTATACTGCACATAATTTCAAAGTTGCACTGAAAGAAATTTTTGAAATACCATGTTCCTGACAAACATACTGTTGAAAAAGGCAAAGAGCAAGTAAGTAAGGCCATCAATAAAACCGAACAACAATTTAAGGTTAGAATATGTATATTCACGAAACAAAAAAATGTCAATTTTTAGTGGGAATAATATAAAATATGTGCCATAATTTATATTTTATGAAAAAATTGATTTACTAAGTGTCAATTAAAAGATGAGATTAGACATAATATGTTAACGATTAAAAAATATTTATTAATTCTAATCTCATTATAGACATGTCTTAGTCCTTACACAGAGTGTTGTAACCGGTCATCGGTTGGTGCGTATCAGAGAAAGATTAGCTGATAAATTAGAATTTACAGCCTTTGATCCTTATAGTAAGTGATTATTTATACACACATACATATGAGATTATGTACATTAATTACAATAATAATGGAAAGAACATAATTGAATAAAATAATTATCTATATGTATACGAATGTTTAATATATTCTATAAAAACATTTACATATATTATATATTTTTCTTTAATAACAATTAATATATATGTAATTTTTAATAAATTGTTATACAATAGTATACATTAGAATGTACATTATGAAATATTATTTGATACTTGAAACTAATTTATGATTTCTTTTTGCAGTTCAAAAGGTCACGATATACAAAGAAAAGAGAAAATTATGTAGCTTATAATTTACAACTATTGTAGTGTACTTAACAATTATTATAATATTACTTGAAAAATTTCTATCTGGGATAACATGCAAAAAATATATTATCTCAAGTACAGTGTAACATCCAGTCTGATTTTTATTTATTATATTCAAATAATATAATATCAAAGTGTAACACACAATATAATAATATATTGATATGTCTCTGTGTCTAATCTATTATGAAAATATAGTTATCTGATGTTCTTTATATAAATATGATGCAAGCAGTAATAAATATAATAAACAGAAAATATCAAGCATGATACTGATACTGTATAAATAACTGTAAATAAATGAAAAAAATCATATGACAAAATATTGCTCTTGTTTGACTTTATTATATAAAAGTAAAACAATTTTGTCTTATTATTTACAGATTTGTAATTAATTATTGACTATAATTGTAAATACATAATGATTTGACATTGCCCAAAAACCCCCCCCCCCCCGCCTGAGAAGTCAAGAAGTCCCAGGTTTGACTCCTGATTGAAACAATATTTTTTGCAATAAGTTCTTTACAGATTTTTTAAATTTAGGAATATAATTTAGGAAGGATTATTAGTGTTTTCAGATTAATTGTGTTGAAAGTTGGAAAGTTATCGGCGTGCAATATTATGTCTGAAATAAATTATTTAATAAATACATAGATAATATATATAATATAATATTTGAAACATCCAACTTTGACTTAATTGACTGTCTCATAATCATTTAACATTCGAAATGCATTCAGTTTAAGATTATAATTTGACGTATTTATAAAAAAAAAAGCAAAGAAGCTTTCATCAATCTCATTTTACATATTATTGAAAACTATCAAGTAAAATAAAATGGTGAACAAATGTTTTGTCTAAGTTTCATTCGGTCATGAAAGGACAGAAAGCGAAAGAGAGGCAAACGGAGAATCGGCGAGAGACCAGCCAAGAGTCTCGACGTCGAGATTGGGGGTAGATTTCCTTTGATCCTTAACAAGGAACACAAAGTTGTATTATTTCCACCTGGGTTTCAAACGGTTCAAGATCCGCCAGGCGTGAAACACGATCCGCCCTCTCTCTCTCTCTCTCTCTTTTCATCTCTCGCCCGCTTAGACTTTTCTTTCCTTTCCTGAGATGTTGGAGACCTCTCTCTCTCTCTCATCTTCATTCCCTTCCTGTTTTTCACTCAGTTTTGATTGCGGGAGCAGCGGCAAAGTCACGCAGTTTACTGATGTTACAAATTCAATTTCTCCTTAGCTCAGATCATTGTCCACAGGAAAGGGGGGAGACCACAGAAGGGATTATATCCTGGAAAGAGAATCGTCTCTATCTTTCGCGATTGTGCGTGTGACAGCTCGTGAAGGTCGAAATCTTCACCACTTTTTTCCATCTCTCTCTTTCTCTCTCTCTCTCTCTCTCTCTCTCTCTTTCTCTTTAAAGAAAGTACTTCTTCCTGGATATGCACGCACGCACGCAGAATTACGCAAACCCACAATCGTGAGACAAGCATTTTAATCGCGCGACAAGCCAAAAAGATTATAAAACAAATCTTTCAACATGCACATTTTGAAACGTCACGTCAATTTTGTATCTCGCAGATTAATTTTTTTAGTAAATATAATAATATTAATTGTCAGCTTTTGGTATCATACGTGTAGGAGGACAATTGATCTCTAAATTAATAAGATTCACTCAAATCAAATATAAAAAGGAAGTTATTTTAATTACATCATTTATACATAAGAATGCGAGTTTATTCAGCCATTTGCTGGAAACCGCGCGACAATTCAGTTACCAATATGCATTTGATTAACTTGTACTTATACTACATAAAATTTTCGCTTTGCAAATGGAATAATCCACGCTCGTGATGCTAACAATAAGAAAAAGAGAAAAAGATTTTTTTTTTCAATACGAAAAAATGCCAGTAGAGAATTTGTGGGGAATCGTAAGAGAAGAGAAAGAAAGCGAGAAAGAGAGGCAAGTGTAAACAGATGCGGAAGGAGTCTGCTCGCTCTTTCCGAGAGCGTTTCAGTCAGTTTCAGTTGCCTCGTGCGTTCGAGGGTGTTTTTTTTTTTTTTTTTTTTTTTGCGTCCGCGCGAGTTATTCTCCGCGCTTGTTAACAGTGTGCGCGAGCCCGCTAAAGTGGTCTCACTGCTAATTAACTGCGTTATTTTTTACAACTCTCTCGCGCATTTCTATTCGTCATTGCTCTCCTCCCCTTAACCGCCGCTCTTCTCTTCGGCGCGACGCGGCGCCCACCCTGCATAACGGCGGCCGAGTTCGATATTTTCCGAGAGTGTAGTGGCTTCCTGGCTTCCGTTTTATTTATCCGCCGTGATCTTAATCACAAAAAAAAGAAAAGAGAAAGGCTTGCAACAACAGAAAATAAAAAGTTATACTTTACCCGAGTAAATATGCAAGAGTAAAGAAGAAAGTCGAATTTTTTTATATATTATTATAAATCATACTGCTTCTATAATAGTTTCAATAAAGTTTACTAAAGTTATTCACTCTTCTGTGTTATTTGCGAAAGAAGCGGCGAATGTTTCAACGTCAAGCTTGTAAATGCAGCAATTGTAATATCTTACACGCTCGCATCTATTGAAACGTTTTATTGGAAGAACAAAGAGGTATAATAATTTTAAATCCGCAAGACCCAAACGCATCGCGCGCGTAGGGATATAAGATCATACACATAAGAATATTCGACGCCTGAGTTGTAGAAGGTGCTATGTCGAGAAAAACATGAAGAAAGGTTTATGTCATTCAAGAAATGAATCATGAATGAAAAGCGGTCTATTTCGCATAAGGCGTGAAGATCGGCCTATGTCGGGACGCATACGAAGTACGGTTTATATCGAGAAAATGAGAAGAACGGTTCAAGCCGGTTCAAGTCGTATGAAATTAAAGAAGAGGTTATATAGCGCAATATATTTTCTCAATTTTATAGTGGTATGACTGAGAACAGGAATCGTCTTGATTTTCAATCCTGTTTCTCGCACTCATTTATTCATTATATTATTTAATTTTCTGTAACTAAATTTGTCTGTGTAATTTATGAAAGTAGTGAATATTGCGCTATATACAGGGTATTAGTTAAGTATGTTGCCACACTCAACAGAGCGATTCTTTAGTTTATTTCAAGTAAAAAAGTCCATATAAACATGTGTCCTAAACGGCTTAGTTTCCGAAATACAGGTGAATGTTCGCAAATGTTTGACGAAACGGTAAATTGCGTTGGAGATATCCTGGATAAATATGCCTTGCATCACGTGAGTTACCATTCGCACAACCGCAAACAAAGTGACAAAGTCAAAGTCAAAGCCTCCTAGATCACCAGACTTAAATCCTTTGGATTATTTCCTTTGGGGGCATCTGAAATCATTAGTTTATACCACCCCAATTGAGAATGAGAATGATTTGAGGAATCGAATAGTTGCTTCATGCGAGGCAATACACCTGGTATCTTTGAGCATGTACGTCAATCTTTGAGAAGAAGGCGATGGATGTATCATGGCGCAATGTGGACATTTTCAACAATTCATCTAATTGTTTTATTTCATCAGAAGAACTGAAGCCTGTTTTTTTTTTCTGTTTTTCACTACTTTTTGACTAGTTCAAGCTGTATTTCTCTCTCTTTCAAATAAACAGATTATTACTACACGTTTAAATTTTTTTATTTCGGAAACTAAGCCGTTTAGAACACATGTTTATATGGACTTTTTTACTTAAAATAAACCAAAGAATCGCTCTGTTGAGTA
>NW_017305288.1:1936947-1942618 GCF_001594115.1 Trachymyrmex septentrionalis
TTTTATGTAACTTGAACCGTTCTTCTTATTTTCTCGATATAAACCGTACTTCGTATGCGTTTCCTACACAAACCGGTCTTCACGCTTCACGCGAAATAGACCGCTTTTCATTTATTTCTTAATAGAAACTTTTTTTTTCCGATGTAGCACTTTCGACGTCTCAGGCGTCGATATATAATATCACCGTGTCGGTTGCGACGATGTAAGCATGTAAGATCAGTAAGATGGAGATGGTATCTCTCTGCATCGCATCGGGGCGGTCGAATAGTCGGGTCGGGTCGGGTCGGTCGGGGGCAGACGCGGGCGACGCGGGCGACGCGACGCCGCGCCGGTGGCGGTGGCGGTGGCGGTGGCGGTGGTAGCACGGCACCCTTCTTTTCTCCGCCACGAAAAGGTACTTGAAATAAATTGAAAATGGCTGGTATCGCTCTGGCCCCCGGACAAGTGATACCTACATCATCTACACGCACACTAGCCTCCCCCCCTTTCATCGCCTTTCACCCTCTACTCCCTCCCCCCCCCACTCCTCTACCAACGCTCCGCGTTCTTTCATGAATTCGAAACGCGTGGCGACGTTCGAGTCAGATCGGAATCCGGTCGAATCACTTCAATTAATTCAATCGAGGGTAGGTAGGTAGGTAGGTAGGTAGGTACGTACGTAGGTAGGTAGGTAGATAGGTAGGTAAGTGGGTGGAGGAGGAGGAGGAGGAGGAGGAGGAGGAGGAGCGAGGGAGAAATAAATAGTGCGTGTCTCGGGAAAGTTTGTATGAGAAGCTTGTTAATCGGGACTGTATTCCTCGGAATTGAATCACAAGATTAATTCCCCGTTTGTGACGTTACAAGTATCAAATCATCATATTCATCGAGGAGGTAAGTGACGTGAAATATATAGGTATTTTAGCTTTAAAACAAGTCCTTTTAAAATATATTTAAACTTGTATGTCACTATTACTCAATGATAAAAATTTAAAAAGTCAACAGTTACATCAATTAACGAAAGTCATCTTCATAGTGTTACAATTGTAATACTAGACTTTTCGTTAAAAGATCGAAACGTTTGTTACTTATATGTTTAAGTATGAAATTATTCATTTAAGCAAAGACATCCAGCGATCGACTCCCTCTGTTGTTGATTTTTGAAAATTATGTATCTATCGCAAAGAGTCAATGCATTAAAAATTTTAACATTTTTTTATTCTTCGAAATAGAAATCTCATTTCTTGTAAAGTCTCAAATCCAATATATATTGCCTCGTATTCTCTCACTCCTTCCGTTCCTTGTTGTACGCGGAAATTTATTTATATATAAGTTTACGCAGTCGCTCTGAAGAAATGGCAAGATTGAATTTTGCCCCTTCCGTTAAAAAAAAGGAAATAATGTCGCGACGACTCGCGATATATTCAATAAGTTCTTGCCGTTCTTGATTCCAGAGAAAAGTTGTTGGTTTGCCCGGTTTGCGCAGTTTTCCGCGTGCGTTGACGCAGAGGCGTATAAACGAGGGCGCGGCACATACATATACGTATGTACACACACGCGTGTACGTAATCTCACATACATACGCGCATACACGTAGCAGTAAGCCAAGGCACACACGAGCGCGACAAGGTGTATTGAATCGACGAGTATCATGCAGCTGACAGCTAGAGCTAATTGAATCTTGACTCTATCTATCTGTCGACCCGAGGCTGAGACTCGCCACCGCTACCAACGCCGCGCCCGCCACGAATTGCATTTTCCGTTCGCCGCGGTGCGGTACTGCGGTATGGTATATCGCTTCCAAAGAATTCTATCTTTCCCTGCGTACCTCGCGCTTCCTTCTTTTCTTCTTTCCTTCCTTCCTTCCTTCCTTCCTTCCTTCCTTTCTCCCTCCCCCCCCCCTCCTCTCTTACTTTCTTCAGCCTTCTCACTCTTCTTTCTCTTTCCTTTCCTTTCCTTCTCTTCTCTTTCCTTTCCTCTCCTTCCCTCCTCTCTTACCGCTTGCTCGCCCTTTTCACCCACATTATTGCGCACCGTGAAAATATTATATATCAATTTAGAGATATAATTATAACTTGACGAAAACCCCTTCCAACATCTCTGGATGTTGTTACGAAAATTTTCTGTTTATAAAATATACGTACGTAGACAAAATACATTTTTAATGACACACTTTTCTACAAGTTTCGGTTAATAAAGCCATTTCCGATTATTGATTAGGAAAAAAAATTCTGTTTTGTAGCAGGGTGGAGTCTGCAATGCCTACGTCATTATCGCACGCGCATCATGATTGCTACCCATCTTCGAAAGGAAAAAGTTGAGTATTCGTAAGCGTATAAAGACGCACGCGCGTCGTTGTGTTTATCATGCCTCATTAATGGCCGCATCGTCCAAACGACGTTATAAATGTATTCGACGTATAACCGTTTGCAGGAAGAAGAATCTTGGCGCGCGGCACCGCAAAATCTTTTACAAGGGATTACAAAACGTGTAAACGAATGTGCGGTTTCGGCCGAGACAAAAACGCCTTCGTGCAGACTTTCGCCATTGTTTGTATTCGCCACTGTAAGAATATGCCCGTTCAGTGTTCATGCACGCGCGCGCCACACTTGTGTAGCAGAGAAATGAGAATGATGTGGATTGGGACGAGGAAAGGAGTGATGGGAAAACGAAGAGAAAGAGGTAAAAGAGAGATGGAACGGGAAGCCGATAAAGAAAGAGAGGGAGGAAGAGTGCATGTGTGTGTGCGTGTGTGGTGTGTGTGTGTGTGTGTGTGTGTATGTGTATGTGTGTGTGTGTGCTCAGATGTGTGAGAGAGAGGGAATTCAATATAACTGCACACACGTTTATAGGGTCGATGGGAATATATTGGAGCGGATATTGAAATACTTGTTGGTAGTTTGAGTTGAAGGCGAGAGATGCCTTTCTCGATGCCATCTTGATTGCGCAATCGAGGCACCGATACGGCCCCCGCTACAGAATTTGACGATAAAGATCGCACTCGGATTATGGGAGGCTATGGAGGCCGTTTCCTCCTCCTCCTCCTCCTCCTCTGTAAACGGCGGTAATGGCGACCGTTCAACTACCTGTTTCACGAGCTTATCCGGCTAAGTCTAATTAAAATGCGGTTATACACATGATGCTTCCATTGGATTGTTGTGAGAAAAAGAATATGCACCTGATCAATTTTTCAAAAATTTTTCAAAGAAAACATTATTTTTTTCATAACGATGAAACTCTCTATATTCTGCGTGACCAGCTCATTCTTCAAATCTTGCGCGTTTTTAACATTAATCTCGAAAAGGCCGATGCTCTCGTTAAAAGTTGATAATTACAGAGAGAGAGAGAGAGAGGGGGGGGGGAGTGAGGAGGAGACGTATGATCGTAAAGAGATTCAAATTGACAACGGTCCAAGGTACAATAAGCTCGCAGATAAACATCCGTGAGTGCGTCGATTATCCGGTAGGTAGGTATATATCAAGATTGAACGAGTGCAAGATATGAAATAATTTAGTGAAGCGCGACGGTCCCGAGCCCACCTGGACACACATTAAAAATGTAGGGACGCTAACGAAACCCCTCTTCTTTCTTCTCGTCCTTTGTTATTCAATCGGCATGCACGCACACACAGCATATTAGTACCTAAATAATATACCGAGCCGATTACGCATTATGGTGCATCATCGTCAAAGAGTTTTCTAGTAATTGGTGGTCGGCCGATGCAGCCTAAAACGAGGAAGCGATACCCCAACGCGCGACTGGGAACTCACACGAAAAGAATTCTCTTCCATGCATATCTGTTATCATTAATCTTCTCGCGCACTTGTGACCGATGAAACTCGACAAGCGCAAAACATGCTGCTTACTCCGAAAAGAATGGATTTAGATCGGAACAAACGATTACATTATTTATACCATAAATGATTTTTTTTTTTTTATAGAATTATTCGAGCCATTGACATCGACTTCCTGAAAATAAGTATTCTCTCGGAGAGATTCTATTATGAAATTCATATTAAATGAAATGAATTGCTAACGAAAAATGCTATAGATATTTTTTTCAATTTTTTCAAGTTACATTTCTTCAGTCAAAATATTGTATAATTATAGAGATTAGACGCTTATACTCTTTTAGTAATATTTTTCTTAATTATAACCATATAATTAATATTTTATTAAAACAAATCTTACGAAAATTTCATATTACTTAATTCTTTCTTAATTTAGCTACATCAGTTAATCTCCTTTTTACACAACTCTAGCCAAGCTTAATTAATTTTATAAAATATCTGTATAATGAACGTAAACGTCCATCACATATATGTAATATATATTTGATAAATTCACATTTTCTTAACAACTTAACTTATTGTTAGAAAGAAAAACTTAATTTTCAAAATAAAAAATTCAATCTTTTCTTAATTAATCTTCTTATATAAGTTATACAGGTTTTAATAATAAATCTTGTTATACGGTTGTCGCACGCGATCATTTAATTTGACATCAATAATTAAATATTCGCGAAAATTAATAAATCATCAATATAACCGAGCGTGCAGCGTCTGCGAAGAGATCGAATGGTTGTTTCATCACGACTGACCTCGAGGAAAGTATAATGCTCTTACGGAGTGTGGGATATATATCGTTATCCGACCCACCATCTTTCAAATAATAACACGAGGACAATGACTAGTTCGGAATTCGTGAACGTGAAAGCGCAAACATAGCTAAATAGCACTTGTATATCTTGTATAAAAGATCGCATATCCCTCTATGAACGCGGACATGATCATGGAACCTTTTCATCGATCGAATCCGATCACCAGCTATCCTTCTACATTCTACATTCTACAAGAAAATACGGATCAAGCAAAGCCACACTTGAGGCAATTTCGAAGGAAACGAGTTGTACGTGCGCTTAATTCGATCGATCTTGTTTCTTCGAGATTTACCTCCGCTAAGAGTCCGCTGAGAGAGTTCGTTCTCGCGTTTTGCGATAGTACAGCTATTGATAGTTATTGTTACCTTGTAAATTTTAAATTTTAATTCATCAAAAAGAAAGTAAATGTAAAAAACGCGTATAGTAATAATTTTAATAATTTTTGAATTTTGTAAATCACAAAACACAAAAAAAAAGTCATTGTCAAAGAATTAATCCGGTAACCCGCGGTAATATGCGGTAGTATAGGCGGATTCTGCAATCCGCACACAGATTATGTATGTACATACATACAAACGAGAACGAGTTACAGGTTACAGGTTTGGTCGAATAACCGCAGAATTTAAACTGTCAAAGATGACAGTCAACAGCGAAAGTACAGAAGGAAGAAGAGAAGAACGTAACGCGCTTATAGCTACGCGTATAGTACAACATCTTGGAAACGGCATGGCGCGGTGTATTAATGTTGTTACCCATCGCAATTCGAGGTTACGTTCTCCGAGACTGACATGATCGGCCGAGCCGAGCCGAGCCGAACGTCTTTTGTGCCTTTTATGCTCGTTTCTCCGTATCCTTTCTCTGTCAATCAGCGGAGATCACAATGGTAGACGCGACACATTGTGTAATTCAGAATGAATGCGAGGCCTTCCGGATAATTATTACGCGACCGCGGCCAGTCCTTGCGGTGTGTTTTGTACACACGTACATATACATATATATATATATATATATATATATATATATATATATATATAT